>NW_024115213.1:0-9638 GCF_003073215.2 Triticum urartu | reverse complement strand
GTAGGTTTACATTACCAGCTCATTGGCTAAATAAAATGATGTCCGAAGTTGTTTATCTATTGCTGAGACAAATAGTTCTTGCTTCCCTTGATTTGAGAAATACTACCTCCGTCCTGGTTTACTAGCCCCCCTCGTATCCTGTGTTATATTTTGACCATGATTTTAATTAACAAAATATAAGTTATATGTAACAAAAATAATATCATTGGAAAGTACATTCAAATATGAGTCCAACAACATATTTTTTTTATTACATGCATTAATGTGTTATTAGTCCAATTTATGGTCAAAATTTAGCACAAAATACAAATGAGACCAATAAACCAGGACGGAGGCAGTAGTTGTTTATCTATTGCTGACAGAAATAGTTTTATGCTGGTGGCTTAGCTCCCTTTCTATGTAGTTGATAGAGATCATATATGGAGGAGTTTGGAGGGTAATCAATCACTAACCTGTATATATCACCTGCCGTGTCTCAAATACTTGTGATAGTATAAGCCAAAATGGAATAACCAATAACTGGTCATTTCCCTGTCCTGAGCAAATTAACATGTGTTTTACCAGGCATCTGTTTTTTTATTGAGACTTTAATTCAGCATATCTTGTGATTTTCTTGGTAGTGCCTTGATCACCAGATCGAGGCTCCAATGGAGTTGCAGTCCAGCATGTAGAACAATAATGCACACAATATTTTGCTTTCCAGTCGAGCAACAATAAAAATGCTCAAAAACAAATTGGCAATGTGAGTCCCATTACAAAATAATGTCATTGGCAATGAGTCCATCAATTTTGCGAGGACCGGAGGAAACCCATTGCGCACACAACGTTTTTTGCCAGGACCGTGTGGCTGTGAAAGGGGTCGTCACTTAAGTGATGACGTGTCGATGCCGCCGTGTCGTCATAGATGATGCAGTCGATGTTGTCATCATGACACGGCCATTGCCTTCTTCGAGGTTGCGTCTTGCAGTTATACTGTCAGAGGGTGCTGGAGGTGTCTATCTTGTAGGTGGGGCGGCGACGGTGTGTTGGCGATCATGTCAATGAAAACCATGTTGATGTAGAACTTGGCGATGATGTGTCAGTGAAGAAGCCGCAGGAATGACATAGTGCGCCGCTTGAAGGCGTCCCTCATTGGCGACGTGTGTTGATGCCAATCGATTTGCATGATGATTTAGGGCTTAATCGCCTATATCTCATAGTTAAATTTAGTTAGTGTCAGTTTTTCAAGATCAGACTGTCATGCTTGCTATCTAAGGCATGTATGTTCAGACAATAAACTTGCAGTACTTGTGTTATTTTTTATCGTATATTTTTTGGTGGCGTTCGTTTTATCTATGTTCTAGTGAACATGGTGTGTTGATTTGCCAGATATGTGACCTAGAGCAGCATGCATTGTGGATTATTCTCCAGGTTAGTGGGTCCCTATTTTCAAACTCGCTAGTATTGTTCGTTCCTTTTTGTCCAGCCAGTTTTCTTTGTAAACTCCTAGGACATTCTAGTAGGAGGGGGTGGGCGGGGCAATTTTTTCCGACAGTGACCAAAACGTATAAAGAACCAAGATGAAGGCAAATCGTGAACTGGACATGTGTCGCGTCATCATTGGACACAAATTTGATTTGCATTAAAGTGAAAATTAGTTGACAGCTGAATAGACAGTCCCAAGACAAAAGGATTTATTAAATCACACCCGAGTTTTGGTGGCCATCCGATCCGCGTGGAGATTCACGTAAGCACACATGGCTCCTTGTTTCATTTGTAGGTTTAGTAAATCGTCTCAATCAAAACGTCAGAATAATGTATTCTATGTGAAAGAACATGGTGGCTATTTTCTTCGTCGTGCCTATCTCCATAAGCTTGCACATATCTCCATTGTACTCTAATTCTTATATCACTTATCCATTGATGTAAAGCAATGCAACTATAAATTTGTCAAAAATTGCTAGACAATATCTCCACTCACTCACACCATATATTGTTCTTTTAACAGATGTATTTAGTACCGTATATTCGCTACTCACCAAATGGTAATTCGGAAGTCATCAACCACGCAATAGAAACCACTCATCAATGCTCGCTGTGTTTCAGTATAGGAAAAGGACATACGTTTCTCAACTTTCCACTTACTGCTAATTGATTCTTTGAATTGATTCCCTTGCATAACACATATCAAATCAAATTGACTTGGGAATTTTCGATTTATTATCATCTCTAATTGTCCAGACCCAATAAATCCATTTTCGAACATGTGATACTTACTTTAAATCCATTCCTTTCTCGATGGCAGGTCTACTCATTTCAAGCGCGAAGGGGCGACAAAATAATACAGACCACCGACACGACCTGATTATGATTAGTAGACCCCCCATATAAATGAACATTATGAACTACTTTACTAGTATTAAGCAAAAGAATCAAATCTTCATAAATTAATGTCTGGGCAATTTTTTTGTGAGGAATCAAATAACACATAAATAGTTCACCTCATTAATTTTCAAATCTTTAGAAATTAATGCTAGATTGGAAAATCTCAGCGACCTGACAAAAATAGGAAGACATAAATGACTATGAGAGGAAGGAGGTGAGAAACCTCCCATATAAATACAGTACACATGTATGATAGACCGCCAACCAGATTAAGAATTAGCCATGGCTCGTAAGGTTTTCAACGCTGTGGCATCCATCCTCATATTGGCGTTCCTCATGTCTTGTGGTAATAAGAAGATAATGGTCTCTTCTCTACATATAGGACTTGTCTTCATTTGAATAAAAGAAAAATAACTTTTGTTTTTTGGTGCAGATGTGGTTCAAAGCACTTGCCATGAGTATACCAGCAAGGTCACTTGTCGTGACTCTTCGACATGTCATACGTGGTGCAAGTACAATGGTGCTGATGATGGTCACTGCAGTAAAGGTTCATGTGTGTGCCTGGATTGTGGGTGGCGCGTGATGGGTTCGACTTGAGTTGTTCCTTTGTATCCAAAAATGTATTTGGTGACAAGTGGTGTTCGTGCTCCTTGAATAAATGTGTTACAATAAATCAAGCATTGCTTTGGTAGTTAGTGAATGTGGTTGTACCCTTGATAACCTAGGATTAAAGCCTAGACTAAAGTATTAGAATAAAAAATAACCTTTTTAAAGCTAGAGAGGGAGAGAGAGAGAGAGAGAGAGAGATTCAGTAGAGCAGAGGAGCCACCAAAATCATACCTGAGTCTTGGTGGCCATCCGGTCCGCGCTGCACACGTGCCTATGGGATGCAGGGAGCGGAGGAGCCGGGAGAGAAAGCTGCCGAGTAGGCAAGGGAATGGTTGTGCCAGCAGCTGTGGTGGAGGTTGCCCGACGCTAATATCTGTAAGTGTTCTATTTCCATCTGTCGCTATCTAACTAGGGTTCCTGATGCTTGTTCCTTGTTGGGGGTAGTCTGATGGGGAGTACTCAGCAAATGGTTGTTTAAACTATCTGTAGAGACGGATGCCACGTGGGCACAAATCTTGCGGAACAAGTACCTTAACTCCAAAACATTGTCCTAGGTGACAGTGAGGCCGACTGATTCGCTTTTTTTGGAAAGGACTGATGAGAGTGAAATCAGCCTTTTTCAACAGGACAAAATCTGTAGTTGGAAACGGTATTACCACGAGGTTCTGGGAGAACACATGGCTCGGGGAGACGCCCCTTGCACTCCAATATCCCTTTCTCTATAATATTGTGCAGCGAAGAGAAGCTTATGTTGCAACAGTATTATAGTCCAATCCTCTGAATATCCAATTCAGAAGGACGCTAGTGGGAAATCGTTGGGAAGCTTGGCTCCACTTAGTGCGAAGACTGATGGCCGTCGAGCTTTCTCAACAACCCGACCGGTTGAGCTGGAAACTAACAAAGAATGGAGAATTTTCGGTTAAATCCATGTATTTGGATGTTATCAACTCTAGTGTTATTCCTTGTTCGAAACATGTGTGGAAAGTCAAAGTACCTCTAAAAATCAAAGTGTTTATGTGGTTTGTACATAAACAAGTTATTCTAACTAAGGATAATCTGGTAAAATGCAATTGGACAGGATCTATGAGATGTAGTTTCTGTGATAAGGATGAATCCATCAAACACCTCTTTCTCGAATGTCTCTTGGCAAAAATTTTGTGGCGGACAGTGCACTTAGCTTTTAATATTACTCCTTCAATACCATCAACACGTTATTTGGGACGTGGTTAGATGGGTTAGACCCCGAAACTGCGAGACATATCCGTGTAGGAGTATGTGCTTTATTATGGGCTGTCTGGAACTGCAGAAACGATTTGGTTTTTAACAGAACAACAAAAATTCATTTTTCTTGTAGGTTATCTTCCGGGCCACTACACTCATCCGCATGTGGTCGCTACTCACTCCGACGGAGGCCAAGGAGTGTTTGGTTACTGGATCTGTCCGATGGGAGACGGTAGCTCGGGATATCTTCAATCGGTCTGGATGGCGGTCATGTAATAGGATAGGTTTTTAGGTTCCTATCTTATATTTTTTCCTGCCGATTGTGGTTTTTCCTGTCATGATGTTTTTGCTCTTTGTGAGCTTTTCTGCTTTTGAGACCCGAAGACCTTTGTGAAACATTTTGCTTTTTATTAATAATATGGCTGTATGCATCGTTCTGATGTAGAGGCCGGGGCCTGACCCCTTTTCGAAAGAAAAAAATCCTCATACATCAGACAAGCAGCAAAATGCTCCTTCATAATACATGCCATAGATAGATAAATCAGAGCAGGGAATAATTATTTCTCTTCTAACTGGTGATCGCTTTCAGGATAACAGCGGGGACAAGAATAGGCATAAACAGCTTGAAAGACCCATGCACATGTTCCCCTAATGGAGGAACCCATTGCGCAACCTTCAGAAAGGAGGGAAATGGATTAGGATCATTTCAGTTAAGACATGATGCAACAATTCCGATCTTCCTGCCGACATCAATTTAGCGAGAACACAAAGTTAGTTGCGATGGTAAGAACAAGTGAATGAGGCAGACATGCTACTGACGTTATCTTAAAAAAGTCTTATCATGTCTCCAAATTACACCATGAAGGTATTTACTGAAGCAGGTATGATTTCAGCAACTATATACAATGCTAGAACAAAAGTTGCAGCTTCGCAGTGTATGTGAAACATCTGATGACTGCCAGAGTGAGACTGTACCAAAATGATTGCAATTGCAGTCAGAGAGAGTTGATGCATGCGAATACAGTCGATGCGATACGCCTAGTGCAATGAACTATTTGCGTGAGGCCATATTTGATAGTACGTGAATGGAAGACGTCATAATTGTAGGATTTTTTGCATCCTGCTTGTATATACGGTAGTAGAGGTGTATTTGTTTTTTCAGTTTTGCTAAAGCACATCTAGATGTGCCATAAGTATTGCACATCTAAGTCCTATATCATTGATTTTACATCGAGATTCGTGTGGATATTTTCCTTTTTCTTTTTCTTTTTTATCTTTATGCTTGATTCACTCACTTAGATGTGCAATAACTAGAGCACATCTAGATGTGCACTAGACACACCCTTGTTTTTTTGATAAAATTCCGCAATGTAAGGGGCATTTCTTCTCATTTCTCGTAATTCCGTTTTTAACCCTCCAAAAAGGAAAGTATCTCTCTACTGATTGCATGTATCTTTTCCTTTCCTAGCAAAATGATTTACTTGCTGCTAATCAACAAATTACCCAAGTGTAATTTCGTCCTAATAGGAGATCGTGTGCACAGAAACAAGAGAGCATCAGGGCATGGACAAAGTAAACTGGTAATTCCTTACTTGTCTGACACCCGGGAGGGTCAACAGCCCCATGCCAACGAAGCAACAAGCAAGATATCTAGATGCAGAGCCGAAGAATTAGTAAGTGACAGAGCCGACGATGGATAGATAGGAGCAAACTAGGTAATTGTCACGCATCATGCAGGTAGCTGAAGAAATTTGTTGCTTTCTTTGTGGAAGACCTAGAAGCGAGCACTCTGTCAAATTCTGCATGTACACTTCAAATGTAGTTCAAAACCTGTCATGCTGTACAAAATCCCTTCCTTCTGAACATGTAATATACGAATAAAATTCTACTCCCTCCGTCCCAAAGTGTCGCTGATTTAGTACAAAAGTTATCCTCCGTCCCAATGTAAGCGTCGCTGATTTAGTATTCAGCGACACTTATTTTGGACGGAGGGAGTACTTTATATGGGTTTCACTACAGGTTGAACATCAAACAGGGCCAGGGCATCTCTAACTAATCCCCTATAACCGGTTAGTGTGAAAACACGAGGTAGATTGGATCGCACATCCAAACAGATGGCGCAGGCTGCTATTTATATTCAGGGTACAATAACCGATCATGTACAACAGAAAGATATGCTCGGTTATAGATATGTACGTGTAGTACACGTTAGCTAACAATATCTAACTACCTGCTAGATACTAACTAATCACAGCTATCATGTATATCTGCTAACACCCCCCCTCAATCTTAGCTCCCGAGAGATTGAGATTGTGACGCAGAAGTCGAAGCTGTGCAGCGCCAATCGGTTTGGTCAAGCCATCAGCTAGCTGGTCCTGAGACGACACGAAGCATATGTCCAATCTCTTGCGAGCTACTCGTTCCCGGACAAAATGAAAGTCAACCTCAATGTGTTTGGTGCGTGCATGGAAAACTGGATTAGCATACAAGTATGTCGCTCCTATGTTGTCGCACCACAACACCGGTGGTCTCCATTGCCGAATGCCAAGCTCGCCAAGTAGAGTTTGAAGCCAAATCAACTCTGTTGTTGCATTTGCCAGCGCCTTGTACTCGGCTTCGGTACTCGACCGAGACACCGTAGCCTGTTTCCTCGCGCTCCAAGACACAAGATTAGAGCCAAAGAACAACACAAAACCGCTTGTAGAGCGCCGATCATCAGTCGACCCAGCCCAATCAGCATCAGAGAAAACACTTAGCAGGGTGGACGTGGATTTGCTGATTTTCAATCCTATGTCGGTTGTGTGCTTCAGATATCGCAAGATACGTTTCGCTGCTGTCCAATGCTCCTCTGCTGGCGAGTGAAGATACTGGCACACTTTGTTTACGGCATAGCTGATGTCCAGGCGAGTCAAAGTCAGGTATTGCAATGCCCCCACAATACTCATGTATCTCGTGGCTCCTTCTGATGACAGAAGTTGTCCTCCTTCATGGGACAGAGTCTCCGAAGTAGACATTGGCGAAGTAACCGGTTTGCAGTCAACCAGACCTGCTCTCCTCAAGAGATCGGATGTGTATTTGGTCTGTTTCAGCAGTATAGACTCCCCCTGGCGATGCACTTCAATTCCCAGAAAATTATGAAGGTCACCCAAGTCCTTCAAAGCAAAAGCTTCACGCAGACTACTAACAAGTGATGCTAGAGCTTGGCTTGACGAACTAGTGATGATGATATCGTCGACATAAATCAGCATGTAGATGCACACTCCCCCTTGCTGATAAATAAATAGAGACGAATCAGCAAGAGATGGATGGAAACCAAGCTCCAGAAGCTTTGTGCTGAGGTGAGAGAACCAAGCGCGGGGAGACTGTTTGAGACCATACAGTGATTTGTCCAGTTTGCACACATGATGCGGAAGCCGTGGATCAACATACCCGTGGGTTGTTTCATGTAGACATCTTCTTCGAGAATGCCGTGGAGGAACGCATTCTGCACGTCCAACTGACGAAGCATCCAGCTACGGGAAACTGCAATGGATAAGATCAGTCGAATAGTTGTGTGCTTAATGACTGGACTGAACGTCTCTTTCCATGGCGTTGCTTGAACCCCTTTGCGACCAACCGTGCTTTGTGGCGATCAACAAAACCATCAGCACGGTATTTGAGCTTGAAAACCCATTTGCAGTCGATGAGCTTGCAGTTTGCCGGCTGAGGAACGAGGTGTCAGGTCCGATTCTTGAGCAGCGCCGCATACTCCGTGTCCATGGCAGACCGCCAACAAGGGTCCGCGAGAGCATCAAGATGACTGGAGGGCTCAACGGTAGCCAAGGAAGCTTGACGCCGGCGACGACGAGTGTCATACGGTACAGTACCGTCGGTGCGCACCTTCTCGCGTCGAGTGCCGTCACGCATGCGAGTAGCATATCCCGGAGGCACGTCAGCAGGAGCAGACACACGCAGGTCGACTTGCGGGAGCGTAGGGGAGCCCGGCCCATCGGCCGGCTCAGCGGAAGCCTGCCGAGCCGGCGAAGCCAGCCCAGGCGAGGGAGCCATCCGGACTGGTGAGGACGGGACGGATGCTTCCATGCGTGACCTGAGCTGATCGGTTTCCTGCATGGCAGGGTCAGATCGAGGGCATGGTGCTGACGACGTAGGTTCCTGCACAGGAAAAACAGAGACCAAGCGTGGATTATCATGCGTTACATGAGACAAAACAGGTATAGTATCACCCATAGGTAGGGATGGCAATTTTATCCACGGATCTGGATACCCATGGATACCCGACCCGGTTGGGCAAAGGTATGGAGCACATTTTCGCCCATGGGTCCATGGATATGGATACCCACGAACAGCCGGGTTGGGCATGGTTATAGTTTGTGCTTCATGGATATCCAATGGATACCCGTATGACATGTGGGGCCATATGCTAGTGATAGTAGAAAGAGCGAATCGATGGAAAATGGCAGGAAATATGTAACTTGTTCCATGAGCTATATGCTGGAGAATCAACCTCTGGTATGTCACACATAAGGACTCATCATATTACTTGTTGCCTACTTATGCATGTAGCTTATGTTGTCATTTGTGAGTGAATGATGATGAGTTAATTTGCTCTTTGGGAGGGCTTCATGCTGACTTTTCTATGCCCATGGAGCTCCATGGGTATGTGGGTATCCAGTGGGTTTAGACATGGGCACAAGTTCTGCCCATGGATAATTTGATGGATGGGCAGAGGGTAGGAAGATAGGTCATGGGTTGGATTTGGACCAGCTCCACCCGCCCTAAACCCGACCCATTGCCATCCCTACCCATAGGAGAAGTTTCTTCATCCACCGCAGCGGTTGTTATGACAGGATCAAAAGCTTTAGGTGGAGCAAGTAGACGGAGCTCATCATATGATGGGGGTAGTGAGTCTGATTGGGATGGATTAGCATAGGGAAAAGACTGCTCGTCGAATACAACATCACGTGAAATATACACCCTGCCAGAAGAGACGTGAAGGCATTTGTAACCCTTGTGCATGCTGTTGTACCCGAGAAAGACAACGCTTGGACCTAAACTGGAGTTTATGGTTGTTGTAGGGGCGAAGACATGGCCAACAAGCATACCCGAAAGTATGAAGGAAAACGGGAGGGCCCGCGGTCAGCACGCGGGTCAACCACCATCCCGCCTGCAAGACACAAGAGCTCTGTGAAATCGGCATACGCCAGCGAAGCCGGCTCCCCAGGATAGGAAGCTAACCAAGCTTCTCGTCCCTCTGTCCACCTCGAAGCTCGATCAGCTTCGGGGACTACTATCGGAGTAAATAGCCATGGGTAGCCTAGCCGGCTTCCCCCGGCCCTTCTGAGAAAATTACGAGCCCGTCCGGCTCTCAAGAATCCCAGACGTGGGTCCGCCTTCCCCTTGCTGGCTGTCACCCAAGCAGGCTTTCGGCAGACGACCCCACATTA
>NW_024115212.1:0-84208 GCF_003073215.2 Triticum urartu | reverse complement strand
TACATACCCTTGTAGATCGCTAAGTGGAAGCGTTTATCATCGCGGTTGATGTAGTCGTACACCTTCACGATCCGTCCCGAGGAATTACCGAACATACGGCACCTCTTGTTCAGCACACGTTCAACTTGATGACGTCCTTGCCTTCTCGATCAAGCAAGAGAGGTGAACTTGTAGATGAGTTCTGGTATCACGACGACATGGTGAAGGTGGTGGTGATGAACAATCTCCACAGGGCTTCGCTAAGCACAATGGAAACTATGATGGAAGATAAACTAGAGGGGGCGGGGTTGCCGGCACACGGCTTGGTGGATCTTGATGTGTTCCGGGTGCTACCCTGCCTCTCTATTTATATGTTGAGCCATGGGTTGTTTCTTAGAGAAAGAGCCTCCTCATAGTCGGTTTGGCACGCAAGGCAAGAGTCCTTCTCCGACTCGAGAACCAGATGCCAAGGTCCTCGGTGCCTGGCCCAGGGCCAGACGCCAGGGTCCCTAGCGTCTGGTCCCGGACCTCCGCAAAACTTCTTTTTGCACCGACATAAAGCCCCGTGGACCTTACCCCTTGGCCCAACCATTTCATCCTATATATCAATGTTTACCTCTGGAGCTCGCCATCATGTCCGTGATCTCATTCGGGACACCGAACAACATTCAGTCACCAACATACATAACTCATATAATACTATATCATCAACAAACGTTATGCATGCTGACCCTACGGGTTCTAGAATGATGTAGACATGAGCGAGATGCTTCTCTGGTCAATAACCAATAGAAGGACCTGTAGGCCTATATTGGTTCCTACATATTCTACAAAGATATTTATCGGTCGAACCTTTATGACAATAGGTAGTTCCCTTTCTATGTTGGTATGTTACTCGCTCGATATTCGATCGTCGGTATCTCCATAACTAGTTCAATCTCGTTACCGGCAAGTCTTTTTACTCGTTCCATAATACATCATCTCATAACTAAATCCTTAGTCACTTCGCTTGCAAGCTTCTTGTGATGTTGTATTACCAGGAGGGCGCAGAGATACCTCTCCGTCATACAGATTGACAAATCCCAATCTCGATTCACGCCAACTCAACACACACCTTCGGAGATACCCGTAGAGCATCTTTATGATCACCAGTTATGTTGTGACGTTTGATAGCACATAAGATATTCCTCCGGTATACGGGTGTTGCAAGATCTCATGGTCGAAGGAATATGTATTTGACATTAAGAAAGTAGTAGCAATGAACTGAACGATCATATTCTATGCTAACGGATGGGTCTTGTCCATCACATCATTCTCGTAATGATGTGATCCCGTTATCAAGTGACAACAGATGTCTATGATTAGGAAACCTTAACCATCTTTTGATCAACGAGCTAGTCTAGTAGAGGCTCACTAGGGACACAATATTTGTTTATGTACCACACATGTATTTAAGTTTTCAGTCAATATAATTCTAGCATGAATAATAAACCTTTATCATGATTAAGGAAGTATAATAATAACCACTTTATTATTGCCTCTAGGGCATATTTCCAACAATCCTAAGATCCTGAAAACATGATCACCAACAACACTTGAGATATTCTCAGAGGCAGGACTAGGAATCTTATTTTACCGTTTATCACTCCACATGTTCACGTGAGTTTTCCACTGAATCGCATATTTTAGGATCATAGCAGTTGCAACACATAATATAAACTCTTAACTATGAACATGGAAATATAATAATACAATATTATTGCCTCTAGGGCATATTGCGAATAGTCTCCCACTTGCACTAGAGTCAATAATCTAGTTAGCACTTCAATTTTTTACACCAATGGCAATCTGGTGTTAGTTTGTGCTTTGTGTGTGGATAGCCTTCATCTTCTCAATTCTGACAATTTCAGATTTAAGTGTATCTTTGCATTCCCTTGCATCTTTCATGCTTCCAAAGAATTCATAGTTTACGTGGAATTAGCTTTATATGTCTTGAATCATTGGTAAAACCTTTGATTTCTTGGACTGAGCTATGGAATCATACCAAGTTCATAAATGAACAACTTGGTCCTTTACTCTCCATTGTTGCTTATAAAGCACAACATACTTAGTGTTTTGTTAATAATTCACCACATTAACTGGTAGAACCCTAATGGTCGATCTTTCCACACTTGGAGGGGTGGAAGAGAGCAAATCAAAGAGGAACACAAGAAGAACTATCAGATAGACAAGATGCAGTCATACATATGCTAAATCCACATACACAAAGAGGAGATATAAGGTTCCAAAGTCAACACAAGAGGATACATAGTGTAACTACTTCATCCCAATCATGAAAGGAGAGAGGTCTTGAATCCTGGAAGGATCTTCCCATGAAGGGGTCTTGAAACCACTTGGGGGATCTTCTCACACTGAGGTCTTGAACTCCATGGGAGTGGTAAGTGGATGAGAAAATCTCTATATAAAATGAGCTCTAACCTTTGCTAACCCTAGAAGGAGAAGTGGGTAGTCTATTTATAGTGCCAATACAAGTGGGGGCAAGATGAGAGGATACATGGGCCTATGGCCCTACCTTGCGCACATGAAGGTAACAGATGTCCCGGCTGGGGGCCAGATGTCCGGCAGCTCATGAAGATCCAGAAGTCCGGGAAGTCTTGGCCAAACTTCTCCTGCTCTCTAGATACATTAGGCTAGCTATCCGGGCGAGGGTGGGACGTCCGGGCTGGTCGGGCAAGATGGGTCCTATAGCACTTCGGATGCTGGTCTGCTGATGTAGCTGTGGCCTCTAGGCCCCGGATGTCTGGGCCAGGGGCCGAATATCTAACCGTTGTAGCATTTCAGCGGTTCCTTCTGTCGTGCTCCCTCGTTCGTGTACTTGATGACTTGGTGTTCATTTCGAGCATGTCTAGGTGGTCTTCCTCGTACCTAAGCACACATAGTATTCTGGATTGAGGTAGTAGTCATCTATCATATGAATCACATGGAAGCTCGTTAAAGAGAGATGCACTACTAGGGAAAACCTTATACACGGAATCTTAGCAGCAACGCAAGACAAAAAGAGGCACTACTTTTAATTATCAGTAGCGAGCTTAGGAAAACCGCGCTAGTGATGTAAATTTAGCATTAGCGCATGATGTCTAAACCGCGCTGCTACAAAAATTGACCGACAGTACACAACAACCTAAGTTTACCAGCAGCGCGGCGCCATGAAGCGCACTACTGCTAATGCAATAGTAGTAGCGTGCTTTTTAGTCACATCACTGCTGCTAATTTTGAAATTGTCCACATGGTTGGCCCGTTTAGCAGTAGCGCGTGTGAGGAAAGAGCGATGCTGCTATGCTCTTAGGAGTAGCGCGTTTTTCCTCCCGCGCTACTGCTAAGACGCAGCCCCACCACCTTTTTCCACCAGTTCTCCCCTCCCCCATCTCCTCTCCTCCCTTTGCCCTACCTCCCACATCCTCCCTCTCTCACTCTTCTTCTTCCTCAATACTTCTCCCCCCATTACTCTCCCTTTTCTACCTACCTTTCTCTCTCTTCATTACTCCTAGCTAACTACAACACCTCCATTAATGCATTTTCTTTCTCTTTTTCCTTCCCCCTCCACTAGTTGAAGTTGTCTCCTCCCAAATTAGCTAGCTAGGTAGATGTAGCATTTAGTTAAGTGACTTATTTGTCCCCTAACTAGATCTATCTTTGTCAAGAAGAGGTTTTTGCACTTTTTATCTCCCTACATCATCGTCTCCACCGTGTGCTTGATCTTGAGATAGAGGTGATTAAAATTTCATGCTTTTGCAAAATGGAAACATGTGTATGTGTGTGTGATATGATAATTAGGCAATATGATGGAAATTGTGTGTGTGGCATGTGTTGACGCCAAATTGTGGTTTTGAGTTGCCTATGTTTTGCCGAAATGTCGATTTATTTCCGTTTCAGCGAATTTCGGGCAAAGTCTAGATCTATAGATGTCCTATTTTTAGGGAAGGTCATGCTGAATTTTTGTATGACTTTGATGCATGCATGTATTTTTATAATCAATTTGTTTATTATTACCGTGCAGACGTTCATGATGGTCAGTGGAACGATGGTGGACAGGTGGTTGCGGTCGGCGGTGGAGGACATGAAAGAAAATAACCGGACAAAGGTTTTATCTCCGTGTCGAAAATGCAAAGGAATAGTTTGGCTCGACCCCTATGACGATGGTCGTGTCGAAGCACACCTACTCATGACTTGTTTCATGGATGGCTATACTCGATGGATAATTGAAGATGAGGATGATGATGTTAAGGACGCCGACAGGGCAGGCGATGACGACACGGGGCAAAACGAATAGATGATCGATAATGGTGGCGGGGAAGAGGCCGGACATGGCGGCGGAGAAGGGGCCAGACATGGCGGCAGAGAAGGGGCTGGACTTGACGGAGTAGGAGGGGCTGGACATGGCGGCCGAGAGAACATGGACTCCACGCAACAGAGTTCGTCGGTACTAAGTTCAATCGTGCGGGACCCTCACGTTCAAGCACTGCTTCGCAAGGAGACGAGTACTGAGAGAGATGCTTCTAGAGAGGAGGCTAAGCTGGAGAAACTAGTGGTAGACTCTAACACGCCATTGTATGATGGTTGCAATCCTGAGGTGACCCGCTTGAGTTTCACACTCCAACTCCTGAACACGAAGGCTAAAAACAAATGGACTGACACTAGCCTCGATGAGCATCTCAAGTACCTAAAGGATGTTCTTCCCGTGCGGAATCTATGTCCTACTAGTGTTGATGAGGCCAAGAAGATCGTGCGCCCTCTTGATCTGCCGCATGTTAGATACCATGCATGCATCAACGATTGCATAATTTATCGGAAGGAGCACGCGGAAAAAACAAGTTGTCCGGTGTGCAATGCTTCTCGATACAAGAAGGCCGGGAAGAAATGTCCCCAGAAAGTTGTATGGTACTTACCGATCACTCTACATCTCCAGCGGTATTTCGTAGATCCCAAGGAAGCAAAGCTAATGCGCTGGCAGGCGGAGAGGAAGAAGCCCGACGATGGAGATGATCCGAAGCTGAGACACGTCAAGGATGGAAGCCAGTGGAGAGCGTTGAACAACTTCTATCGGTATTTCGAATGTGATGCAAGGAACATCATTCTCGGCGCGTGTACCGATGGCATGAATCCGTTTGGGAACCAGAACACCAACCATAGCACATGGCCCGTGTTTTTATGGATGTACAACCTCCCCCCTGGTTGTGCATGAAGTCAAAGTACATTCACATGAGCATGCTTATTCAAGGGCCGAAACAACTAGGAAATAATATTAATTTGTATCTGGGGCTACTTCAAGAGGAGTTAGACACTTTATGGAAAACACCAGCCAACACATGGGATGCCAGCAAAGGCGAGTATTTCTACATGAGAGCCGCGCTGATCATGATGGTGCACGACTATCTCGGTTACGGATATGTCACAGGCCAGGTGTGCCATGGATATTGCAGATGCACACGGTGCATGGATGATACGATGTCTCTGCAGCTAACGTCAAGGAAAGATGGCGGGTCTGGGAAAATCATGTACATGGGGCATCGAAGATGGATCAAACAGGATGACCCGTGGAGAAACTGTGGAGATCTATTTAATGGTCACGCTGAGCATCGAGGACCTCCATGTAAGCGGAGCGGTGCCGAAATCGATGAGCTGTTGAAAAACTGGAAGGAATGCCCCGCGCCGGGAAAGACGATGAAAAAGGCGCCGGAGCCGATGCTGAAGATATGGAAGACGAGGTCTGTGTTCTAGGACTTGGAGTAATGGCACAAACTCAATACACCTCATTGCCTTGATCAAATGCACATCTGTAAGAATGTCCTTCAGAGTTTGCTCGCGACACTGATGAACATGTCGTATAAGACCAAGGATGGGCCAAAGGCAAGAAAAGACTTCCAAGATTTGAATATCAGGGAAGATCTGCAGATGCCGCCCCGTAAACAGTCAGACGAGACAGAGATGGAGACAGAGGCGCGGGAGAAGAAGGGCAAGAAAATAAAGAAAGATTATTATTGCCCCCCTTCTTGCTTCACCTTAAGTCTGGCTGAGATCAATCAATTCTTTAAGTGCCTTACCGGAGTCAAAGTTAGTTCCGGTTCAGCGGGATGAAGTCCCATGATGTAATATATATGTTCCTAATATAGGTATTGGTCATAGCAGCAACGCTTTTTTTGAGAAAAGAGCTACAACTAGTCAAGGCAGCAGTAGCGGTTTCTACACGAAACCGCTATAGCTACCTGGAGTAGCTATAGCGCGTTTTGCCTAAACGCGCTACTACTATGCCCACTTAACCCCGAAAATCCCCACTGGTCTCTTCATCCCACCTCTTTTCCCCCAAATCCCCAAACTCTCTCTTCCCCCATCGCGCCGCCGGAGCCCTCGTCGCGCCTCTGCGCTCACCTCCGACCCCGACGCCGACCGACCCCGGCGCCGGCCCCCGACCCGGCCCCGGCCCCGACCCCGACACTCACCCACGGCCCTGGCCCCGTCCCCGACCCCGACTCTGACCCCGACCCCGGATCTGGCCCCGGCGCTCGACCCCGACCCCTCCCAACCTCGGTCGTCATCGGGCCCGCACCCTCTGTAAGCCCCCCACCTCCCCTCCTCTCTCTGGTAGCTAGGTTTTTTGGTTAATTTAGTTAGTTTTAGTTAGGCAGATGGTTAATTAGGTTATACATTTAGTTATGAATTTAGCTAGGTTTTTTCTGCAAATTCTATATTTTTCTTCCTCTTATATGCAAATTTGAAGTGGACATGTGATATGTGGACATGTGATGTTTTGGACATGTCATATTTGGAAATTTGGACATGTCATTTGGACATGATGATTATGTGCTAGGGTAAATGATTCGAGTGGCCTATGTTACGCCGGAATGTTGATTCATTTCCGTTCCATTTTTTAGCAAAGGTCATGCCGAAATTTTCTGATGGTGCCGGCACCGATGGCGGCGCCGAGACCGGCGCGTAAGGTACCGAGAAGGAAGATACCGTCGGGGAAGGTACCGGCGTCGATGCCGCTACCGAAAAGAAGAAGCAGAAGAAGCAGAGGATACGAAAACCTAACAAACTAGGGATTGGATGACTGGTGATCACAAATATGGCACCTGGAGAGTTTGAGCCATTAGAGCTGGAAGAACCTCACAAGTGCGATGGGAACCAAGTAGGATGCATCCTACGGGAATGCACGAGCATCAATGACGATGACTTAAGGAGTAAAGAACATTTGACGCAGTTGCTCCTGACGAAGTTGCACAAGAGATTCAAGTTCCCCGACCGGGATGATAACATAGAAGAACCATGGGATGATCCGAAGATGAAAAAGATTAACAATCACGCCATGGGCATGTTCAACAATGATTTGGCCTCCTGGAAAGGGAGGGTGAAACGATATAATGAGGCTGAGGAACCCCTGTCCAAGATTTTGGAGGAAAATCCGACACTTACGGAAGAGGAGATCGAAAAGTTCAAGGACACTTGCGCTACCGAGGCAGCCAAGTCTAAGGCTATGAAATTCAAGAGCCTTCAGCAAAGGAACACGGGGAAGCATCGCCTCGGAAGTCATGGCTACCTCGGTAAAAGGCCCATATGGGATAAGGAGGACACAGAACGTGAAGCCGCGGGTATCCCAGACCCCTTCGCGAAGTTCACCAACCCTTGGAGCGTGGCTTCATCAGGGCCCGCTACAAGTGGGACAAGGAAAAGAAGGTTTTTTACACGGACTAGATCATGAGGAAATTGATTAGACTACTGGTAATTATTCTTTTACAACCTTACATTTAGCTCCAGATCTAGTCGACTACACATTCCTAAACGCTTCATGCTCCTTCTATAGGAGAAGCAACACCAGCTTGCAGCCGAAAGCCCTACTTCTCCGATGAGGCCCAAGTGGGACACCCCTCTCAACCGGGCCTCGAACAAACTTAAGGGACTCCCTTTGGGCCAGCGGCCGCAATATGGTCGTGTGCACGGTGCTGGAGACGGCGCCACATGGAAGGTGTTTTACAGCGAGGGCCCAGAGGCCAAAAAGTAGAAAAAGAAGTTTAGTCAGGCAGACATCAACGAGAAGGTGAAGCTTGTGGTCGAGAAAAAAGCAGCTGAGGACGCGGAAAAAAACAGCCGAGGAGAAAAATGAGTTGCTACAGCAGGCAGTCAATGCAGGTGTAACTGCCTGCAAAAATGATTTTGCTACTAACTTGGTTCCAGCTATCATCAACTGGACGAAGGAAAATCCAGACAAGACAATACATGATTTCCCGTTGCCCAGTTTCGTCGGGACCAACTCCGTGAACAACAACACCACCGTACCATCACTTTCTCATGCAACCGGGCCTGCTCTCGCAGTCGCTCCTGCTCATAGTAGCCCATCCTTAGTCTCTGGCATGCTAGGAGGGCCTTCGTCTATGGCTGAGCTCGACGCCCTCACGGTAATTACATGTCACACCCACATATATATATATATATATATATAATATTCCATTTTCGTTTCCTTTCAGATGTTTTACGCCACAGACATGTGTTTGCAGGCCAAAGAAACCCCGTGCACCATACTCTACTTGATCAAAGGCCAGAAGGTGGATGTGGGAAAGGTGATGATAATGAACCCCTTGCAACCCACGTTCCACAACCACCCAATCCCCGCTGGGCACTTTAGAGTTAACTTGTCTAGTTTGAAATTGGGGCACGAGCATTTGCCTCCTCCAGTACAGCCTATGGGAGAGGATGACGAGACCCCGCCGCGGATTGGTAACTGCAAGGGTTGGGTGCTGCTATGGCCGAAGAATCTTATTCGTCTGTAGCCGGCTAAGAGCACACCAATAACTACACATCAACAACCATGTGCGGAGACCACCACCCTGCCTACGCAATTACCAGCTCCTGTAGTGCCGGGTGAGAGCGGCGGACGACGTGATGAAGGGGGTGCAATAGTACTGGCTGATGTAATCGGTCCTGTAGAACATAGAATGGATGATGAGATGGAGGTCGACCCAATGGGTTTCCTCAATACAAACGCGTATGACTGTGACATAGATATGATGAGTCGACCATATGACGAATCGGGCTATCAACATTCTAATGAGGATATGGATTGCAAAAGTCTCTCTTCATGAAATCCTCACAGGACACGCCTGAAGATGCCGCCTCAACACAGGCTCAACTAGCCGCGGGTCATACAGTGCTTAGACCGGGAACACTGGGGCAGGGGTTAAGGAAGGTTCTGGAAGGTGTGCCCAAGAAAAAGGAGAGGAAGAGATCGGGGAAGATAGCCGCCTCCAAAGAAGCCAGAGCACATAGCAGCCAGATGATGGATTCTGAAGAGAATGTACCCGTGAAAGGTGTGGCCATGTTCCATCTCACGGGCGAGCCGATGCTACCGTCGAAACCACTGGAGGCACTATCAGGGGATCTCAGGAGACTGCACAACCATGTGCTGTCGACTGAGAAAAGCCTACTAGCCTTAAAGGATTCAGGATATCCGACATACACGGCTCGTGTGCCTAAGGGGAAGTGCTACGTCGACACACGGCCCGCGGAGGTGTTCTTCCTACAGTTTGACCATATCTTTGAGATGTTTCTGACAAGGCGGCTCGATTTTACAATCTTCCGCCTTTTTGTGCTACATATGAGCTCCGTCATGAAGAGAGAAGAAGTCTCACAAATCTGTGTGGCGGATTCGTACTACATGCAGGAGTCTTTCTTGAGTCTCGGCGACTTTGAGCGTGAAACTGCTAGGGACTACCTCCAAAACTTCATGGTATAGAATAAGGACCAGGAAATTGTCCTCCTGCCTTATCATCCAAAGTAAGTCAGTTCTGGACAACCCTTTCGTACATTTCAATCATTCCTTCTCGCTCATATGGAGAATAATTTGAGGTGTCTTTTCCCTGCCCGCAGCAATGGGCGCGCCGTCCTTATCGTTCTTTACCCGCGAGTCTCCCACACCATGTATTTTGACCCTTCCAGAGACTAGGAGAAGAAGGACTACACCCACATAATGAATATTCTACATGATGCTCTCCAAGGCTTCAGCACTAGAGGTGGCCACATGCAGATCAGGAAACAAAGGAACAAGAAGATGGGTTTCACGCATAAAACTAACTTCTGCTGCATCCATGTCCCAAAACCAAGCAAGAAGGATGGATTCTACATCCTCCATCTCATGATTGAGTTCAACACGGATCACCAAAAGCTTCGCATGACAAGCAAAAATGGTGAACATATCCACAAGTGGCTAGAATCTCATGAACAAGCGGATTATAAACTTAGATATGACTTCTTTCGCATCCAAAGGGACATTGCGACTATCATCATGAAAGAAGTCGTCGATGAGAAGGGAATGTTCCACCACGGCCCTATAT
Source organism: Triticum urartu (assembly GCF_003073215.2). Taxonomy (NCBI): domain Eukaryota; kingdom Viridiplantae; phylum Streptophyta; class Magnoliopsida; order Poales; family Poaceae; genus Triticum; species Triticum urartu. The sequence continues at coordinate 73,847 of NW_024115212.1, read as the reverse complement.
CGCGAGCTGATGTCCGAACTCGCATAGGCATGCAACATCAAGACCTCATGTTGTTCAAGAAGCTAGGGTCCATCCTTGATGATATGGAAGGATGGAACTTCTAGTGATTTACGATGCCGATGATGATGATATGTGTCGGTTGAACTTGTATACTTTATGTATCGATGAAAATTTGTGATGTCCATGGTCCCTGCCGAACTTGCGTAACGCTACTTTGTTTGTTTGGGTACGATGACCTGCGTACCTCTGGTTAATTAGTTTGCGTATAGTATGTTGCATCTAGTTGCTAATTAACCCTTTCTTTTTTGTGTTGCTCTAATATATTTTGTTGCATATGATTGTACATCCTCTTGATGAACATGCATCTCTAACAGGTACCTAGTTTCTTGATGGCGAGATGGCGGTGCTATGTCGTGTACAAAGCGAAGGTTCCGGGGGTGTACAACGAGTGTCCTGAGTGTCACACGCAAGTGAATGGGGTCTCGGGCGCCAGCCATAAAGGATTCAAAAGCAGACAAGAAGGAGAAGCAAGTTACTTGAGGTTCATGCTAGCGCGAGAGAGGACTCGTAACCACCGCCTCATGTATTGCATAGTCCTGCTCTCACTCATAGTGATAGCTCTTCTCGCGTATACCCTTGTTTAGATGGATGACGTTGTAGTTGCAAGTATTTGAGACTTGCATGTATCGCTATTTTCGAGATGATGACGAGATACCACTTTGTATTGGATGATGATTATGATGAGACTATTTGTACGTATATGCTATGATTACATTTGTGGTCTCGCAGCCATTTGTATGTGTATCATGATGACATTTGTATTTGCTAAAGATTTTCTTGTATAAAGCCTGTTCAAATACAAAACAAATATGCAAAAAAACAAAAACTACTAATATTAGCAGTAGCGAGTGGAGAAAAGTTAGCAGCAGCACCACAGTAGCAGTAGCGCGTCCCGGCAAAGCGCGCTAGCTCTATTAGCAGTAGCGAGCTTTCACGAGGCGCGCTGCTACTACACTTGTATAGCAGTAGCGCCGATGAGCACGCGCTACTACTACGGGTTAGCTATAGCGCCTTATTAGTAGTGCCGGTCACCGCGCTACTGATATACATAGAACCCGCGCTGCTGCTAGCCTTTTCCCTAGTAGTGATGTCACCTCGGTCTCGATAGCTCTTGCATGTGCTTGTGTTATCGGTCCACTTGGCACTTGGGGCGATGAAGGTAGGTCCATGGGGATGACCGTAGGATGCTCCGCGTCATCTGCCCCCCTTGGGAAAGATCCGACATCGGATCAAAAACCTCATCACCATGGAAGGGATATGGATCCTTGACATTGAAGATGTCGCTCGCATTGTACTTGTCGCGTGGAATTTCGATCTTTTAGGCATTATTTTTGTAGCGTGCTAGCACCTTGAATGGTCCATCAGCTCGAGGTAGAAGCTTGGAGTTGAACTCGTTGGGCAAGTGTTCTTTGCATAGGTGTAGCCACACAAGATCTCCGGGGTTGAACACCATGGGGTTCTTGTTGATGTTGATCTTGGTCGCGAGGAGTTGTACTTGGCACTCATGGTGTGCCTTGTATCTTCATGCGCCTTCTTTAGGTAGCTTGCTCGTGCACTTGCATCCATGTTGATGCGCTCTTGTAGTGGCATCAGTAGAAAGTCCAATGGGACAACGGGTTGAATCTGTAGACGACCCCGAAGGGGGACTTGCCATTAGTAGAATGTCTTGCTTGATTGTAGGCATACTTGGTGATGGGTAAGCATTCCTCTCACTCCTTGATGTTCTTCTTGATCAACACACGAAGGAGGGTCGATAACATCGGGTTGGTGACCTCCGTTTGGCTGTCGGTTTGTGGACGATATGCAGATGAGAAGAGTAGCTTGATACGTCTCCAACGTATATATAATTTATGAAGTATTCATGCCATGTTTACAACAATTTTATATGGTTTTCGCATCATTTGCATGGAACTAACGCGGACTGACGCTGTTTTCAGCAGCACTACCTTGGTGTTGTTTTTGTGCAGAAATAAAAGTTCTCCAAATGCAATGAAACTTTTTGATGATTTTTTGGAAAAAAAGAGGCACTAGAGGCTTCATGGGAGGACCAGAAGAGCCACGAGTAGGGCACGAGACACCTGGGCGCACCAGGAGGCCCAGGCGCGCCCTGGTGGGTTTTTCTCACCTTGAGGCCCATCTTCACGTGATTCCAGTGTTGAAAAATCCTATAAATAGGGAAACCATTAGAAATGACCCTAGATCAGAAGTTCCACCACCGCAAGCCTCTATAACCACGAAAAACCAATCTAGACCCCATTCTGGCACTCCACCGGTGGGGGAAATCATCATTGGTGGCCGTCTTCATCACCCCGGCGACCACCATGAGGAGGAGGGAGTAGTCCACCCTCGGGGTTGAGGGTTTGTACCAGTAGCTATGTGTTTAATCTCTCTCTCTCTCTCTCTCTCTCTCTCTCTCGTGCGCGCGCGCGTGTTCTCGAGATATCACGATCTTGATGCATCACGGCCATTGTTAATATAGTTGGATTATATGGTGTTTTCCCCTCTCTATATTGCTGTGAATTGAGTTTTCCCTTTGTGATTTTGTTTTATTAGATTGAATACTTTTATGGATTTGAGAGCACTTTGATGTATGTCTTAATATGAATACCCATGGTGACAATGGGGTATCATATGTGTTTTGGCACTTAACTCATAGATTCCCGAGGTGACATTGGGGTAATCTATCCATATGGGTTGATGCACATTCTCGTCTTTGTTTCTCTGGTAGAAATCTTGGGGCACTCTTTGAGGCTCCTTGTGTTGGATTGAGTTTTATGAATCTGAAATTGTTTGATGCATATTGTATAATCAACTCACGGATACTCGCGGTGATATTGGAGTATCTATGTGACATTAGAGTTGGTTGATGTGTATCATATGGTGTTATTTTCGTACGAACTCTTGGTTAGATCGATCCAAAAGAATAGCTTGGTGTTATTTTAGTACGAACTCTAGGATAGATTGATCGGAAAGAATAGCTTTGAGGTGGTTTCGTACCCTACAAAAAATTTCTTCTTATGTTCTCCTCTAGATAGGAACTTTGGCGTGATTCTTCATCGCGCATTGAGGGGTGGTTATATGATCCAATATATTAGCATAGTTGAGAGCTTGAAGTAGCAAAAGTATAGACCTTGGGCCTCATTTTCAAGCATTCCAATACCATTTGTGCTCACTTTTTTTACTTGCTAGCTTGCTGTTTTTTATTGTTTCCTATTACAAAAATCAATATCTACTATCATTACTACGCTTGTATCCTCATCTCTTCACTGAACTTGTGCACCTATACAAATTACCGTTGTATTTGGTGTGTTGTGGACATAAGAGACTTTTTATTATTTGGTTGCAGGTCTGTTTGAGAGAGACCATCTTCATCCTACGCCCCCACGGATTGATAAGCCTTAGGTCATCCACTTGAGGGGAATCTGCTACTGCCCTACAAAACTCTACGCTTGGAGGCCCAACATGAGTCTACAAGAACAAGTTGTGTAGTAGACATCAAGCTCTTTTCTGGTATATCTTTAGATCTTGCAATTGAATCTTTTAGTTTCTTGTTTTATCACTAGTTTGGTTCATAAAAAGGAAACTACAAGAAATGGAATTGTGGTTGCATCATATTATTCATCTTTGTAATGTCTTTCATGAAAATGACGGAAAGGATAATTGCGGTCAATTGACAGAAGAAGAGTTATATAAAATGTTTAACAAAAAATCTTTGAATGATGACAATAATTGCAATGTTGTTGGTATGAACTCTTTGAATATCCATGATGCTAACGATATACAAAGCCATAAGTTTGGGGATGCTATGTTTGATGATGATGATACTTTTAGTCCCCCAAGTTTCAATGAGAAAATTTATTATGATGATTGCATGCCTCCTATTTATGAGGATTATATTGTTGAAAGTGGGTTTGGAAGAGTGTCAACTCTAGGTAATGATGATCCCACTATTTTGAAGGGTGTTGAATCTTATTTTAATAATTTTGAAAGTGGATTTGGAGAGGTCATGACTCTATTTAGTGATGAATCCACTATTTTGGAAGAGGTTTCAATTGATTATGACAACAAAGTTCCTATCTATGATGATTATGGTGATGACATGTATGCTATAAAGAATTATGATAACCATGAAGCTTGTCATCATGATTTTAATTTTCAATCTCATGATAGTTATTTTGTTGAGTTTGCCCCACTACTATTCATGGGAATAAATATTCTTATGTGGAGAGTAAGAAAATTTATGTGCTTGTGGATCATGAAAAGAATGCTTTGTGTGATAGTTATATTGTTGAATTCATTCATGAGGCTACTTGAAATTATTAGGAGAGAGGAATATATGCTTCTTGAAAGCACAAGTGCTCCCTTGGTGGTTTTGGTAATTAATGTTGGACTAATGTTTTTATCTAGAATATTTCAGACAAGTTCAACAGATGGAGTGGCATGGACAATAGGATGTGGAACCCCTTCAAAATGCTAAGGACAAAAGATTGGCTCAAGCTCTAAAGCTCAAGACTCTACATTTTACCTTTGATGATCCAAGATCACATTGAGTCCATAGTAAATGCCAATACTATTAAAAGGGGATGAGGTGTTGCTTAATGGCTTGCTTGATCTAAGTGCTTAGTGATATGCTCCAAAATCCCTCAACCACTTCGGCCAAACCAAAAGTCAAACTCGGCATCACCGAAACACTCTATCTGGCGCCACCGACTTCACTTGACATAGCCACTGCCAGAAACCCTAATCAATCCGGTCTCACCGAGATGGGCTTGCAAACTCTCTGTTACCTATTGCAATAATTTCGGCCCCACCAAGATATAAAATCGGTACCATCGAGTTTGCCCGACCAACTCTCTGTTTTGCTTATTACCAAAATCGGTCTCATCGAGTTTGTGTAATCGGTCAAACAGAGATGAGGTTTAACCCTAACCGTAGCACATCGGTCCCACCGAGTTGATCATATCGGTCCCACCAAAAATCCTAACGTTCGCATTTTGAACTAAATTGGTCTGACCGAGTTTCATTATTCGGTCCCACCGAATTTGGTGATTTGTGTGTAACGGTTAGATTTTGTGTGGAGGCTATATATACCCCTTCACCTACTCTTAATTCATGGAGAGAGCCATCAGAACATGCCTACACTTCCAGCATTCATTTTCTGAGAGAAAACCACCTACTCATGTGTTGAGACCAAGATATTCCATTCCAACCATATGAATCTTGATCTCTAGCCTTCTCCAAGTTGCTTTCCACTCAAATCATCTTTCCACCAAATCCAAATCAGTGAGAGAGAGTTGATTGTTGGGGAGACTATCTTTGAAGCACAAGAGCAAGGAGTTCATCATCAACACACCATGTATTACCTTTTGGAGAGTGGTGTCTCCTAGATTGGTTAGGTGTCACTTGGGAGCATCCGTCAAGATTGTGGAGTTGAACCAAGGAGTTTGTACAGGCAAGGAGATCGCCTACTTCGTGAAGATCTACCATAGTGAGGCAAGTCCTTCGTGGGCGATGGCCATGGTGGGATAGACAAGGTTGCTTCTTCGTGGACCCTTCGTGGGTGGAGCCCTCCGTGGACTCACGCAACTGTTACCCTTTGTGGGTTGAAGTCTCCATCAACGTGGATGTATGATAGCACCACCTATCGGAACCACGCCGAAAATCTTCGTGTCTCCAATTGCGCTTGCACACTCCAATCCCATCCCTTTACTTTCTTACAAATTGCATGCTTTACTTTCCGCTGCTCATATACTCTTGCCATGCTTGCTTGAATGTATTATGCATGTTTAAACTTGTGCTAAAACTCTACCTTAACTTGAAGAAAATAAAAACTACAACTTTTCTTTGTTAGGAGTCTATTCACCCCCCTCTAGATACCTCTTCTCAATCCTTTCAATTGGTATGAGAGCTTTGGTCTCCATTGCTTTGGTTTAAACACCTTCGGAGGAAGATGGACGAGTCTACGTTGGGAAGTCTTAGACGTAGACCGCCTATAATCAATGGAGAATTCTTTCATGAGTGGAAAATTGAGATGCTTGAGATTTTTAATGAACATCATTTGAACAAGTATATTACTAGCCCTTGTCCACCTCATGTTGATCCTTTGCATCCTACCCTTGATGAGTCTATTGACATGATCCGTAATCTTAGAACTGTCAAGTTAATCACTAGAGGATTGCCTAGAAACTTGTTTGCTAGCTTGCCTGCTCTTGATTGTGCCTACACCATATGGAGATTTCTTGAGGAACGATTACCAAACTATTCCTTGCAAAACATGGATGAAATTCTTCATAAGTCTATTGCCTTGAGCAAGATGAGTTCCAATGATCCGAAATTTAGTGATTGTCTATTTGAGCTTACTAATCTTATGTGTGCCACATGAGATGTTGGAATCATTAGCAATATCATCTCCGAAGCCATTAGAACTCATAAAGATGACTATTGTGATGACCATTTATCTAATGAATTGCCTCTCTAGGAATTGATCCATCAGAAGCCGATGTTGAACATGGGTAGTATGATGAGGATGATGATAGCGACCTTGATCTCGACGAGTCTATGAGACACTTTGGTCTTATGGCAAATCTTCGAGGCTACATGGCTGGAGGAAAGGAATGGGTCCTTGATAGTGGATGTACCGATCACATGACCAGAGACAAGGACATGTTTCGTGAGCTTGCTGAAAACGATGGCCCTCAGAAGTACGTCACTTTTGGTGATAACTCAAAGGGTAAGGTGGTTGGCCCTGGTAATGTCAGGACCCCGATTCCAAGTCACATCGATCTAGCCGGTAACACCTCATATCACTTTGCGACCTCACGCACGGTATCCCACGAGTGTCGCCTTACCATGGCCCGGGACCGTTTGCGCCTTTTGGCTCACGTATATGATAGTGTCGCTAGCATCCATATGACAGAGAACCCGGGCCGACATGGCTAGTCGTGAACCCAAAGCGGCACAGACCTATGGAGACAGGCATACATGAATCACATCGAGCATGTCGGTCATCAGCGAGTGATTCCGGGCTGTAGCACTGGGCTAACAGGACTCCGGGGAACCCGGGCTGTAGCAGGCTAGGCAGGACTCCGGATATCACCGCGTGACATTTCCCCGAAGGGACAGACATAGGAACGAAGTGAAACACATGCCGGCCAGTCAAGTGTCCTGAGCAGTAGTGCTGGGCTAGCAGGACTCCGGTGAACCGGGCTGTAGCGGACTACTATGGCTCGAGGAACACTAGACTACATTTCCCCATAAGAAAGGCTGCCAAGGATAAACAACTAGATTGTCGGATCCCACTCATACCAAGCATTTCAATCATACACACAATATGCCCGATATGAGTACATACAACATGGCATCACAACAAAACTCTACAACTCAAGTACTTTATTTAAAGGCTCCAGAGAGCCATACATAACATGTTCATACAGATAGGGGTCACATGACCCGGCACTCAAGTCATACACTCATACAAGCACATGCGGAAGCAACTAGTCTAAGTACAGACTCTAGAAAGAAAGAAGGCTTCTCGAAGCCTGTCTATCTACATAGGGCCCACCATGGCCAGGATCACCACCTGGGTGGCTAGTCACTCGTCGATGTCAAGGTCTACGTAGAACCCATCGGAGGGGGCGGTGTTGTTGTCTGAAAACAGTAATTAAGCAAACATGAGTACAAAGGTACTCAGCAAGTCTTGCATCAGAACCTACTATACATGCTTATTCTCAAGAAGGTGGTGGGGTTAATGCAGCAAGCCAGCTTTGACTCTTGGCTAAGCTATCCTACGGAACTTCACCAGTAAAATAGTTTTCACACACGAGTCCACTACTCACCAACAAAATACTCCACCGGGGATCCTCCCTCGTCATCCTACGAGAGGGCCATCCTCGGTACTCACACTTATCTTGAGTCTTTTATTAGTATCCGTTAACTTGTCTATGAACTGTATAGGCAACCAAGTAGTCCTTTACCGCGGACACGGCTATTCGAATAGTTTTATACCCTGCAGGGGTGTACTTCTTCATACACGCTTTCACCACTTACCGCCGCTTACACGACATGTACTCGGCAACCTTCAAGTGGAAGCCCAGCGAGGGTGTTGGCCACGGCCTACCTAAACACTTAAGTCTCTAGTCCAGGTTTATCGCCTATCCAGGTTCCATCCGCAGGGAGTCCGGCCGAGGTTTCCACATATGGCCCCGAACGATGTGAACAGGGTCCCGAGACGCCAAACGGGCGCACGACACACCCGGCCACGGTGTATCTACCGCAACATAGCCCACCCCTAGGGTCAGCGCTACGCACGGCCGCCAACACATATCCTACAAACACCAGAAACTATTTGCAACTCCTGGACAGAGTACTAAGGTGGTTAAGAAGCCGAGAGGGTCCATTGGTTTCGGGCCCAATGTACGGTAGTAACTGCATCTTAAATCACACGTACAGATCTCAGTTCTTAGGGACGGCCTCAATGAAACAACCCACCATGTACTCCTACATGGCCTCTCATCGATACCTTTACCAAAACATGTTCAACACATCCCTCACATTACCGACATAAGCATTTCACTCTAGCCCATCACCCAGATGAACCAGACCTGACACAACTCTAAGCATAGCAGGCATGGCAAGGTAGGAATCACATACATGGCTCAATCAACTCCTACACATGCTAGTGGGTTTCATCTAGTTACTGTGGCAATGACAGGTCATGCAGAGGATAAGGGTTCAACTACCGTAGCACACAGCAGTTTGAATCGCGTTGTCTTAATGCAGTAAACAAGAGCAGAAGCGAGAACATGGGTTTGTATCGGAATGATCAATGGTTGCTTGCCTGATGGAGTGGTAGTGGGATACTGCCCTTCAGCTGGATACTCGTGAATATCCTCGGAGGCAGAACCTACCATGAAGAACGCATCGGAACACAATCAACACATGACGATATGCAACAATATGATGCATGCTATGACATGGCAATATGAATGTGTCTTGGCCTAATGCAAGTTATAGTAGAAAGGAATGAACTCATTTGAATCAAAGATTCAAATATTAGCTCATTAAACATGGCCTTAATAGTGCATTTCCTTATTCTTCTTAAACAGCAAGGTAAACTTGTTTTTTCATGCATGAAACCATTATAGATGGATAGATTGAATTTTTCTGATCATTTTTCATATATAAATCTTTGCATTTGGAGCTATGGTTGATTTTCTATGATTTTTAGAAGTTTTGACTATTTTCTGGAATTTCCTGAATAAAAATAAATCCAGAAAATGCATTACTGCGTCAGCATTGCGTCATGCTGACCTCAGCAGGTCAAAGGCGCCAGCCCAGGTCAAACCTGACTGGTGGGCCCCTTCTGTCAGCCTCTCAGCTAATTAACAGGATTAGATTAACACTAATTAGCTGTCAGTGGGGCCTGGGCCCACATGTCAGTGACTGATTTAATTAGAATTAATTAAAACTAATCCTAATTTAGTTAGCCGACCGGCCCCACCTGTCATAGACTCAGGGGGTCTACCTAGGCCCACCCAAGGGTCAAACTGGGTCAAACTCGCCGGCGTTGAGCCGCCGGCGAGGCCGAGACGGCGGAGGGCTTCGGATTTGGTCCTTCGGTGACCAAATCGACGGCGGAGACGTGCTACGCGTAGCTGGGGCTCGTGCGCATCTAGTGGGGCAAGTGGGAGGAGCTGGGGTGGAGCGAGCTCGCCGGAATCGAGCTCGTGGCGGCGGCCGGAGTTCGGACGGAGAGGGAAAGAGGGCTACGGTGCACGGCAAGGCGAGGAAGTGCGTGCGTTAGGCTCCTGGGGACGCACTGAATGCGGTGGTGCGCTTGGACGCGTGCTTGCACGGCCGTAGCCACGACGGCGACATGGCCGGCGGCGAGGAGCTCTCGGGTGCGGTGGAAACGGCGGCTACAGAGGCCAAACGAGCACGGGAGCTAGGGGGAAAGGAAGAGGAGCTCATAGCGGAGTCGGAGAGGGGGTCAGCGAGCTCGGGGAGGTCCTGGCGACGGTGAATCGGCCGGAGACGGCTCGGGTGCCCGAGGTTGAAGACGAGGGCGTAGACGGCGTTCGGCGGCGTTTGGGGTCGCGTGGGTCGGTGAAGAGGTCCAAGGCGACGAGGCGGAGCTATTGGGCTCGTCGGAGGGGCGAGGGAGTGGCTGTGGTGGCAACTACGGCGATCGGCGACGAGGTTCACGCTCGGCCATCATGGGGGAGAGTGAGAGAGACGAGGGGGAGAGTGAGAGAGGATGAGAGGGGGACGTGGGGGTCGCGTGGCACTCCTGGACGTCTCCAGGACGTCGGCAGAAGCAGGAGGTGGCCGGCGCGCGGCGAGCACGCGCCCCTGCCTCCTGGCGCGAGGAGGACGACGACTGGCAAAGCCAGTAGGCTGGGCCGAGCCAGGTGGGCTGGCCAGCTCAGGTAAGGCCCAGGTGGCTTCCTTCTCTCTTTTTTTGTAAATTTGTTTTTGTTTTCTATTTAATTGCAACTGTTGGGCTTTATTGAAAATACTAAAACGTTTCCAAAAATCCTGAAAATAATTGTGGGCTCTATTTAGATTATTTCCAACAGCAAACATTTATTTCTAGAATTATTTGGGCATTTAATTTATTTTATAGCATTTAAATGCCCAAATTCAAATACTTATGATTTAATTCAATGACCTTCTGTTGACCTAGAAAAATGTGCACCAATTTTGCCCGAGGTTTTAACCCAAGACAAAGAGGGTGAACTTTTTAGAAGGGCATTTCAGGTTCATTGAAAATAATTTTAGTAAACCCTAGTTGTTTCCAGGGGGTGTTGGGGGTTCTGTCATCCCCATTTCAAATTTAAGAGGAAAATAAACATGATGCACACTCTAATGCTTGAACTAGCTAGGGTGTGACAGGTAAGGTGGCCATCTCACATGATAGCTCTATACAAAATGTTATGATCGTTGAATCTCTTGGCTACAATTTACTTTCTGTATCTAGACTTGTTGACTTTGGTTTCATTGTCCTATTTACTGAAGTAGATTGCCAAGTGTTTTGTAGAGATAATCATAAAATGGTCTTTACCGGTATACGTAGAGGTGATATATATATTGTTGATTTCACTAAAAAGGCTCAACCTAGAACTTGCCTAATTGCTAAATCCTCGAAAGGCTGGTTGTGGCATAGAAGGTTAGGTCATGTGGGCATGCGAAATCTTGATAAGATTATTAAAGGTGATCACATCCTTGTAGTAAAAGATGTTATATTTGACAAGGATAGATTGTGCAGTGCTTGTCAAGCAGGAAAACAAGTCGGAGGAAGCCATCCCGTGAAGAACATCATGACCACAGGAGACCGCTCGAGCTACTTCATATGGATCTCTTTGGTCCCAGTGCCTACAAAAGTCTTGGTGGAAACTCATTTGGTCTAGTTATAGTTGATGATTTTTCAAGAATTACGTGGGTGTTCTTTCTTGATGAGAAATCGCAGGTCCAAAATATCTTCAAGAACTTCGCTAGGAAGTCCCAAAATCAATTTGAAGTGAAGATCAAGAAGGTTCGCAACGACAACGGAACGGAGTTTAAGAACGTAAATGTGGATACCTTTCTTGATGAGGAAGGGATTTCACACGAGTTCTCGGCTACGTACACGCCTCAACAAAATGGAGTTATTGAGAGGAAGAACCAAACTCTTATTGTAACGCCTCGAGACCGTTGCGCTAGGTGTCTTCCAGTTGTTCGCTGTTGTTGCGTTGTCATTTGTTTACGTGTCTTGCATTTCATATCATGTCATCATGTGCAACGCATTTACATACGTGTTCGTCTCATGCATCCGAGCAATTTACCCGTTGTCCGTTTTGCAATCCGGCATTCCTATGTCATCCAGCGCCCCCTTTTGCCTCTTTTCATGTGCGGGTGTTAAACATTCTCGGAATGGACCGAGATTTGCCAAGCGGCCTTGGTTCACCACCGGTAGACCGCCTGTCAAGTTTCATGCCATTTGGAGTTCGTTTGATACTCCAATAGTTAACCGGGGAACCGTAAAGGCCTCATGTGTGTTGCAGCCCAACACCCCTCCAAACTGGCCGAATAACCCATCCAAACCCCATCCATCCTCTCGGTCGTTCGATCACGGTCGCGTGGCCAAACACCGCACTCCATTTGGACTCTCCTAGCTCCCTCTACCTATATATATGTGCAACCCTTCCAAATTCACGGTCTAAATCCTAGATGCATTTTTCTTCGCGCCGCCGGACATTTCTTCCTCCGCCACCGGACATGTCCGCCCTCCACCTCGCTCCAGCCAATCCCGTCGTGCCACATCATCACCGCCGCTCCCTCGTCCAAACGGTGGCCGCCGCCTCCCACCACCGCGCGGCCCGTGGAGCCCATCCGGGGCCCGCGCGAGCCCGAGCACGCCGCCGCCCGGCCCGAGCGCGCCCGCCTGCGTGCCTCGCGCCCCGCCGCCCTTGCGCCGCTGCCCGGCCTCCCGCCGGAGAGCTCCGCCAGAGCCGCTTCACCGCTGTCACCGCCTGCCGGCGCCCGAGTGCCTCCCGCATCCAAGCGACGCCACCACCCCGCCAGGTCGCTGCCGCCCTTCCCTTTCTTTTCTCCTCCTTCTACCTCTCTCTTCCTCACTACCTCGGTGGTGCATGCAGGAGTTCGCCGGATCTCATCGTCCTCACCTGCCGGATGCCGCTCCGCACGGGAATGGGTTCCCCCGCCTCGGATCTATGCGGATCCAACTGGATCTGGCCCCTCCCCGCCTCTCCGACCTTGCATCTCCTCGCCAGAGTCCTTGACGCCGGCCTCCCTGCCCTGCGCGTGTGCTCGTGGGGAGGACGACGACGACGCCCAGCGCCCCGACCCATCGTGCCTTCATAGGCCGGCCCATCTCCGCCGGCCCAGATCTGCGCTCCCGAGGCCCAGCTACCTTCCCGCAAATGGGCTGCGCCCAATGCGTGAGCCACCACCTAAACACTGCCCTGTGCGCGCTTTAGTTATTCATCGCTCACCCTGTATTTTTTTCAAGAATATGGCTAAGTCCTCAGCATCGGGGGTGCTTGTTCATCATGCCATATCTTCTCATCCGTAGCTCCGTTTTGCGCGTGTGATATATCAAATTGTTCATCATGATGTCCTCTTCATTTTGTTCCATTGCACCATGCTTGTTTGAGTCCATCTTGATGCCCTAATGACTGTTGCAAGAATGCTTAATAATGTTAGGTGCTAATTCTTATCAGATTATGAGCATTTGTCATTTTTGCCATGATTATTGTGTGCTGCATATGAGCATGAGCTCTACATGTGTTTTGGGCTATGCCATGCCATCTTTACAAGGGTGTATGCCATGTATTTTTGTGATCAATGTGGTGACTAGCACATGCATCCAAAGTAGCTCTCGTGATATTGCTGATTTCAGGATGTCAGGTTTTTCACTAAGTCTTTGTCTGCTGTTATTTTTATGCCATGTGTTCATGTTGCTATAGAGAGATCCATGCCTCTTTTGAGTATGTTCAGTAAGGATGATTTTGACATATTGTTATTCTCTATCCAACCATGTCATTGTTTGCATTTATGGAGTACCCTAGCATGACTCGATCTTGCTCTACTTTTGCTATAAAATGTTCCTGGCAGATTGTTTACATGTTAATCAGTTTTGCCAAGGTTGTTGTAGTTGATCCGTGCATGCTATCAGATTGTTCTTGCCATGGTTAGCTTCTTCATCATGTCTTCTTGCTGGGAGTATGCTTAGTTTATCATGCAATGCCTTGTGTTGTGTGCATCGAGCTCGCAAACATGCCTTCATGACTCTATTTTGCCATGTCCAGTTTTCTGCTAAGTCTGAATCTGTTAACGAAACTTGATATGTTTACATGGGTGCCATCGTATCTTCTGATCCTTTTTGGCTTATGGTCACTAAGGGACTTTTGTTATATGATTTGAGTAGATTCATTCCATGCCTTTGTTTTCTATGTCCTATTCTTGTAGCATGTGGTTATCTTGCTCTAGACATTGCTTCCTGATGTAATTCCTGGCATGTTGTTATTTTCACTAAGTCTGTGATGCTGTTATCTTTTGCACTTTTGCCATGCTTGTTTGAACCTGCTATTTTGTGATTTAGCCATAGCTCAGTGCTCATCTTTTGTCAAGCATCTTGATTAAATAACTTTCATGTGTTTTGTTGCTATGTTAGAGTGCAGTAGGTTAGTTTCTTGTTGCATTCTAGATGGCATTGTGCTGTTAATCGCGGTATTGTGCCATTATTGTTTTGCTTGCCATTTGCAAACCGTGCATCTGATTCCGACGATCTTTATATCGATTTCGACCGAAATCAACTCATCTTTCCAGAGGCACACTTGGTTTTCCAAGTTGAGGCCTGATTAAATCTTTTCCTTCCGGAGCGTGCATATGCATTGCATATCACATCCCGCATATCATGTCATGTTTTGCATCATGTTGCTTGCGCATTGCACCGTGGTTGATTGTTGTTTCCTTGGCTTGTGTTCTTGATTTGGGTAGAGCAGGGAGACGAGTTCGTGTTTGATGAACCCATTGAGTACGCTTACGAGGATCAAGCTTACGTCAACTCGGAGAACTTTGCAGGCAAGATGACCATACCCTCGAAATCACTTCTATCTTTGCTTGCTAGTTGTTCGCTCTTTTGCTGCACCGCGAGACCTACCACTTGCTATATCATGCCTCCCATATTGCCATGTCGAGCCTCTAACCCACCTTTCCTAGCAAACTGTTGTTTGGCTATGTTACCGCTTTTGCTCAGCCTCTCTTATAGCGTTGCTAGTTGCAGGTGAAGATGAAGTTTGTTCCATGTTGGAACATGGTTATTGTTGGGATATCACAATATCTCTTATTTAATTAATGCATCTATATACTTGCTAAAGGGTGGAAGGCTCAGCCTTATGCCTGGTGTTTTGTTCCACTTTTGCCGCCCTAGTTTCCGTCATACCGGTGTTATGTTCCTTGATTTTGCGTTCCTTACACGGTTGGGTGTTATGGGGACCCCTTGACAGTTCGCTTTGAATAAAACTCCTCTAGCAAGGCCCAACCTTGGTTTTACCATTTGCCTCACCACCACCTACCCTTCCCTCGGGTCGGCCAACCCGAGGGTCATCTTTATTTTAAGCCCCCCCCCCCCGCCCGGGACAATGCTTGTCTAAGTGTTGGTCTGAACCGAGCCACCTGCGGGGCCACCTTGGGGAAATTTGAGGTCTGGTTTTACTCGTAGCTTGTCTCATCCGGTGTTGCCCTGAGAACGAGATATGTGCAGCTCCTATCAGGATTTCGGCGCATCAGGCGGTCTTGCTGGTCTTGTTTTACCATTGTCGAAATGTCTTGTAACCGGGATTCCGAGTCTGATCGGGTCTTCCTGGGAGAAGGAATATCCTTCGTTGACCGAGAGAGCTTGTGATGGGCTAAGTTGGGACACCCCTACAGGGTTTTGAACTTTCGAAAGCCATGCCCGCGGTTATGGGCAGATGGGAATTTGTTAATGTACGGATGTAGAAAACCTGACACTTAACTTAATTAAAATGAATCAACAGCGTGTGTAGCCGTGATGGTCTCTTCTCGGTTGGGTCCGGGAAGTGAACACGGTTCTTGTGTTATGCTTGAACGTAAGTAGTTTCAGGATCACTTCTTGATCACTTCTAGATCACGACTGTTGGTTCGCTTCTCGTCTCGCTCTTATTTGCGTATGTTAGCCACCATATATGCTAGTGCTTGCTGCAGCTCCACCTCACTACCTTTTCCTACCCATAAGCTTAAATAGTCTTGATCGTGAGGGTGTGAGATTGCTGAGTCCCCGTGACTCACAGATTACTTCCAAAACCAGTTGAAGGTGCCGATGATACCAGTGCAGGTGACGCAACCCAGCTCAAGTGGGAGCTCGATGAAGATTGTGTTCGTTGTGTTGTTTCGTTTCCAGTTGATCACTAGTGGAGCCCAGTCGGGGCAATCGGGGACCTAGCAATAGGGGTGGTCTTTCTTTATTTTGGTTCCGTAGTCGGACCTTGATTGTATTCTGGATGATGTAATGCTATATTTATGTATTGTGTGAAGTGGCGATTGTAAGCCAACTCTTTACCCCTTTCTTATTCAGTACATGGGATGTGTAAAGATTACCCCTCTTGCGACATGCCTACTATGTGGTTATGCCTCTAAGTCGTGCTTCGACACGTTGGAGATATAGCCGCATCGTGGGTGTTACACTTATTGAGATGGCGAGAACGATGCTTGATGAGTACAAGATGCCAAAACACTTTTGGGCAGAAGCAGTTGAGACAACCTGTCATGCAACAAATCTCTTGTATCTCCACAAGCTACTCGTCAAGAGGGCATACGAGCTTCTCACCGGTAACAAACCACAAGTTGGATACTTTTGAGTGTTTGGCTCAAAGTGTTACATTCTTGATAAGCATATTCGTTCTAAATTTTCTCCTAAATCTCATGAGGATTTCTTACTCGGTTATGGCTCAAACTCTCATACTTACCGTGTCTACAACAATTTCACCCGAAGATTGAAGAGACGGTAGATGTGAAGTTTGATGAATCTAACGGCTTGCAAGTAGAGCAATGCCAATTGATGTAGGAGACAGAGACCCTTCGGAAGCAATCCAAGACATGTCTATTGGAAAGATTCGTCCAACGAAGGTGAAGGAGAATACCTCGTCCATCCAAGTGGAAGCTTCTACCTCACGACAAGGTGAACCAAGAGTTGACCTCGAAGCATCCGCAAGTGGGACACACCAAGATGAAGAAAACGAGGAAGTACACCAAGATGAACCTTATCAACCTCCTTATCCACCACGACGAGAGAACGACAACGTCAGCAATGAAGAAGGCCAAGAAGAAGAACGAGATGATGAAGAAGATGATCCACCCTGACCCAAACAAAAGCTCCCATGAGTTCGAGAAAGAGTTTCACGAGGCCATCCCGTTGAACAAATCTTCAACGATATTCAAACCGGGAGAATCACTCACTCTAAAACTCGTTTGGCTAATTTTTGTGAACATTATTCATTCATCTCTAGCATTGAACCTATGAAGGTTGAAGAAGCATTGGAAGATCCGGATTGGAAAATGCCATGCACGAAGAGCTACACAACTTTGAGAGAAACCAAGCGTGGACATTGGCCAAGAAGACCGACAACAACCACAACATCATCGGTACCAAATGGGTCTTTGGCAACAAGCAAGACGAAGATGGTCAAGTCGTCCGCAAAAAAGCACGTCTCGTCGCCCAAGGCTACACTCAAGCCGAAGGAATGGACAACGGTGAGACATATGCCCCCGTTGCTAGAATTGAGTCCATCTGCATCTTACTTGCCTATGCTAATCACCATGATATCACCTTGTACCAAATGGACATTAAAAGTGCTTTCCTAAATGGTGAAATTGAGGAGGATGTTATGTTAAACAATGCTCTAGGAGCTTGTTTAAGACCATAGAGAGCTTTACTAAAATGGTTAATGGTGAATTATTTGTGTGCCAAATTTAAACAATGTCTACTCTTTTTACTAAAATGGTTAACGATGAATTATTTGTGTGCCAAATTTATGTCGATGATATCATATTTGGTTCAACTAACCCTCATTTTAATGAAAAGTTTGGAAAGCTAATGTGGGAGAAGTTTGAGATGTCTATGATGAGTGAAATCAAGTTCTTACTTGGTTTGCAAATCAAGCAAACTAAGGAAGGCACCTTTGTTTCTCAAACAAAGTATACCAAGGACTTATTCAAGAAGTTCAACATGTAAGAAAGCAAAGGTATGAAAACTCCCATGCCTACTAGTGGACATCTTGACTTGACCAAGGATGGCAAACCGGTTGACCAAAAGGTTTATCGCTCTATGATTAGTTCATTGTTATATCTATGTGCCTCCCGTCCCGATATCATGATAAGTGTGTGCATGTGTGCATGATATCAAGCGGCCCCCAAAGAATTTCATCTTAAGGCTGTGAAAAGGATAGTGAGATACCTAATACATACATCAAATTTTGGCATTTGGTATCCTAAGAGGTCTTCTTTTGATCTTGTTGGCTACTCCGATTTAGACTATGCCGGAGACAAGGTTGATATAAAGTCCACTTCGGGTACTTGTCAATTCCTTGGTAGATCTCTCGTGTCTTGGTCCTCCAAGAAACAAAACTCGGTATCCTTATCCACCGCCGAAGCAGAATACATTGCCGCCGGTTCATGTTGTGCTCAATTACTTTGGATGATCCAAACTCCTAAAGATTATGGGATCTATGTGAAACTTGTTCCATTGCTTTGTGACAATGAAAGTGCTATTAAGATTGCTCATAATCCTGTGCAACATTCTCAAACTAAGCATATTGAAGTTCGTCATCATTTCATTTGAGATCACGTTGCTAAAGGTGATATTGATCTTAAGAATGTTCGTACAGACAAGCAATTGGCGGATATATTCACCAAACCGCTTGATGAGAAAGTATTTTGTCGTTTGAGAGGTGAATTGAACATCATTGATGCTTCAAACTTGGAGTAAAAACTCCATTCGGATACATGCAAGGCATGAGCCTTTGACTAATCCTTGATGTTTCTCTTATGATGATGATCATATGTCTTTGATATATTTGCACCCTTGCATGTTATCTAACCCTTGTAGGTACTTGGATGAACCAAAATCTATGAGATTGCAAATCACTCACATCTTGAGCGATCTCTACATCACCAAGTCTCTACGATATGGTGGTTGAAGACAAGGAAGCATGAAACCTTTCAACATATCCTTGGACCATTTCTATATATCAAATTTCATTTGGTTTCGAGTTCATGATTGTCAAATTGGATAGACAAGTGCTCTTCCTTGCAAGACTAACCCATGTAAGTAGATGAACTCAAACTACAAGTGGTGCTCCCAATCTTTGATGAGCTACATCAACCTTGAGCATCCCACACAAGTTCAACTACATGATCAAGTTCAACACCACCACCCAAGGTATGTTATTCCATCTTAGAGAAGCTTTACCCCAAGTCACGAGTCAAAGCAACTCAACAAGAGGCGAATACATCAAATGCTTAAATGAAAAATGGTAACCCCATTTTGAGGTTAAACGATGAGTATGATCTACAATCAAGTGTTCTCACTTGACTCCTTAGTCAATATACTCTAACATAGGTGACTATGTCGCTAACCAATTCTAGATGAAGTTCTCTAGCGTTTCTATGTATTCTTGCATTTGTCTCTTGCATATTTGTTTCCCTTCATCTAGATTTCTTTTCTTTTTCTTTGTTTTTGTTCTGCATTCCCAGCATCCAATTCATTGCAAATCTTTGTGAGATTTTATTTGCCTAGTGAGCCGAGATGACAATTGTTCTTTCTCTATGTTGAACTCGGACACACCGGTTTGTATTTTTCGGTCAAACTGAACCAATTCAATGCCACCAAATGAAACAACTCAGTGTTACCAATTTCAATGCTGAGAAGACAATTTGCCACTTGCATCCTGCATAATTGATCTAGCTCCACTCGATGATTCTTGTTCTCTACCAGAATCACACTCTATATGTTGCTTTGCTTTGTGGCTCAAGGACCAAACCTATCTTGACTCACAATCCAGAAGATCCCTTCTTGGAAATTGATGTCAAAGGGAGAGAGAGAGATCACATCGAAGCTTATTCCCTTCAAAAGGGGGAGAGTACTTTAAAGGGGGGAATGCTTAATCATATCAAACAGAGAGAGACCTAGAATGCTTGGTATTCAAGAGGATTGAAGTCACATGTCTTTAAAGGGGAAAGGCATGTCAGTTTATTATCTGTTTTGCTCTGATTTTCTGTTCCCTATGTTCTCCTATTATCCAATATAAGATTCATGGGGAGAAAGACATCTAAGGGAAGGAAATCTTGTTTTCATTGCATATCTATTCCTTGGGGACATGTCTATATCCAATGGGAATACACAGTACTCATTCTCCACATGTCATCCCAGTCTTCGTACTCTTGTGGCTCTTTGGTTTGCTCTGGTTAGTAGATATATCTGTGTTATCTAACCTTGTTTACTCAGGTTCATCTCTTTAAAGACCACAAGGTAAATATATGCATCTCACCCGTGTGCATGATGATCTCTTGCTGATGTACATATTGTTTGCAAGAAGGACTCATGAACATGAAGGTACAATTCCCATATCCACATCATTTGCTCTGATGCATATAGCCAACATACATGTAATTCACTGCTTGTTCTATCATGATTATGCATTCACATGCTCTCATATTCCATAATTTCATGGATGCATACATGTAGGGGGAGCCTATGCATGTTACATGTCTTTCCAAAGCTTTACCTGATACTCTTTATATATCTCTATCTAAAGCTTTGATGTATGATGTCATCAATTACCAAAAAGGGGGAAGTTGAAAGCACAAGTGCTCCCTGGGTGGTTTTGGTAATTAATGTCAACATATCACTTGTTGGACTAATGTTTTTATCTAGAGTATTTCAGACAAGTTCAACAGATGGAGTGGAGTGGATAATAGGATGTGGAACCCCTTCAAAATGCTAAGGACAAAAGATTGGCTCAAGCTCTAAAGCTCAAGACTCTACATTTTACCTTTGGTGATCCAAGCTCACATTGAGTCCATAGGAAAAGCCAATACTATTAAAAGGGGATGAGGTGTTGTGTAATGGCTTGCTTGCTTTAAGTGCTTAGTGATATGCTCCAAAGGCCCTCAACCACTTTCTCATATCCACATATGTCCCAAACCTAAAGTTAAACTCGGCCCCACCAAAACACTCTATCTGGCGCCACCAAGTTCACTTGACATAGCCACTGCCTGAAACCCTAATCAATTCGATCTCACCAATGGGATATCGATCTCACCGAGATGGGCTTGCAAACTCTCTGTTACCTATTGCAATAATTTTGGTCCCACCAAGATATGCAATCGGTCCCACCGAGTTTGCCTGGCCAACTCTCTATTTTGCTTATTACCAAAATCTGTCTCACCGAGTTTGTGTAATCGGTCAAACTGAGATGAGGTTTTACCCTAACCCTAGCACATCGGTTCCACCGAGTTGATCATACCGGTCCCACCGAAAATCCTAACATTCATATTTTGAACTAAATTGGTATGACCGAGTTCATTATTCGGTCCCACCGAGTTTGGTGATTTGTGTGTAACGGTTAGATTTTGTGTGGAGGCTATATATACCCGTTCACCCACCCTTCATTCGTGGAGAGAGCCATCAGAACATGCCTACACTTCTGAGAGAAAACCACCTACTCATGTGTTGAGACCAAGATATTCCATTCCAACCATATGAATCATGATCTCTAGCCTTCTCCAAGTTGCTTTCCACTCAAATCATCTTTCCACCAAATCAAAATCAGTGAGAGATATTTGATTGTTGGGGAGACTATCATTTGAAGCACAAGAGCAAGGAGTTCATCATCACACATCATTTGTTACCTTTTGGAGAGTGGTGTCTCCTAGATTGATTAGGTGTCACTTGGGAGCCTCCGTCAAGATTGTGGAGTTGAACCAAGGAGTTTGTACGGGCAAGGAGATTGCCTACTTTGTGAAGATCTACCCTAGTGAGGCAAGTCCTCCGTGGGAGATGGCCATGGTGGGATAGACAAGGTTGCTTCTTCGTGGACCCTTCGTGGGTGGAGCCGCACAACCGTTACCCTTCATGGGTTGAAGTCTCCATCAACGTAGATGTACGATAGCACCACCTATAGGAACCACACCAAAAATCTCCATGTCTCCAATTGCGTTTCCACACTCCAATCACATCCCTTTACTTTCTTGCAAATTACATGCTTTACTTTTCGCTGCTCATATACTCTTGCCATGCTTGCTTGAATAAAACTCTACCTTAACTTGAAGAAAATAAAAATTGCAACTTTTCTTTGTTTAAACTTGTGCTAAAACTCTACCTTAACTTGAAGAAAATAAAAATTGCAACTTTTCTTTGTTAGGGGTCTATTCACCCCCTCTAGACAACTCTTCTCGATCCTTTCACTTCTACATATCTAAATAATATCAAGTCTCCTCTCTATGTGTTGAAAGTTTTGAAGTTGCACTTGTTTTGCCTTCCTATGCTAGTTGTTTCTTTCTCCCATAAATTGTTTGATCACAAAATCCCTATGCATAGAAAGTGGGTTAGACTTAAATGTGATTTCCATGTGATTCATGATGCTCTCTTCATGCTTCAATTCTTATCTTTTATGTGAGCATCATTGAAATCCTCATGCCTAGCTAAAAGACATTAAAGAAAAGATGATGTAGGGTAGAACCCTAACGGCCCGATCTTTCACGAAAGGAGTGGATCCCGTCCAAGAATGCGAAGAACACGAGGGGAAAACGAGGGAAAACACAAGAGGAAACACGAGAGAATCACTCAACCAACAAAAATAGATCACACATGCGCTAGATCGATGAACACAAAGGTGAGATACAAGATCCAAAGTCAACAACAGATGATACAAGAGGTAACCGGTCTTCTCCGTGAGGAGGTCTTGAATCCACGGGGGATCTTCCCTTAGAAAGGGGGCTTGAATCCAAAGGGATCTTCTCCGTAGAGGCTGCGGTCTCTATCATGGAGTAGATCCGATATGGAGCTCTATCTCTCAAATGAGCTATCACAACGCTAACCCTAGAAAGGAGGTGGAGGAGGTCTATTTATAGTCTAGTGGGCGAAGGGGTAAGTGAGGGGGCGAAACAGGTACATGGGCCTCGGCCCGGAGGCATGCACACAGGCAAGGCCGGATGATCCGGATGGGGGTCTGGATGATCCGGGCGTCGTCCGGATGATCCGGCTTCACCGAGTGGATTCTGCAAGGTTCGGCCGTTGTGGTGTATGGATTACCGGGGTGATCCAGGGGTCGGCCCGGATGATCCGGCTGAGCCAGAATGATCCGGCTCGGCGTCCGGATGTCCGGCTCCATCACAGCAGCCGCTCCGTCTTCTTCTCCTTTCTTCCGTCTTCTCTTCCATGCTTCCCTCGTGGATGGTGTAGACGTACACTTGCGCTCGCACTCCTCCTCGACATTCGTGATGTTCCGACAATACCTATGTATGCACACAGAGGGAGTGTCAAGTAGTGTACCATCCTCGAGAGGGTCAAGTGAGCACGTGTAAAGGAGATGCTTCACCTTTGTGTATGTGAAGTAGATGTCGCACGTGTCACTTGCCAAATGGTCTCTTGACATGGTGATGTCCGTAGGATGCTCCGCATCATCCCCTCCCCCTTGGGAAAGATCCAACCTCGGATCGAAATCCAAATCACCATGGGAAAGAGATGCCGTCGCCATGTAGGAGTGGACGCTCACCAAGTACTTGTCATATTGAAGCTCGAAATGGGCACTCTCCAATGTTGCACCATCTAGTGATTCCTTCAAAAGGAGCAAGAACAACAAACACTTGGAAAAACAAATGTGGTTAGCGTTAGTGCAAAACCAAGCATTCAAGAGGTGATTCACCCAACAAGTGTCGTCATCAAGCATAGCATATGGTGTGACAACGGATTGTGACATGGCATGTAAGCACATAAATTGAACATAATGAAAGTCATCATGGAAACAAGCATGTAAATGTGAGGTAGCGATGCAAATGTGTGTGAGAAGAGAATAAGCATCTACCTCATGGTCATAGCAATCATGCATATAGCACTTGACAAATGGTTTATGGTAGGCAAAGGAAGCATTCACCACACCAAATAAAATGAAGTGTCTAAACACATGAGTCAAGTGCAAGACAATCCAAGCATAACATGCATAGGGTGTAGTGAAGATAGTATGGCACTCAACACAATAGAAAGAGCAATTGTTGATCATGTGTGAGGCAATCAAATCAATCACGTGACAAGCAATGGGACATGGCATATGTGAAGAAGTGACATTGTTGCAACCAAACATATGATAGGAGCAAGTAATCCAAGAATTGGATGCAACACACAAGGCATATATATCATGAGGCATGGGAATGTGGAAATAGCAAGTCGAAGCAAGATCTCTAACATGTGCGCAATCAAGTGGTCCAAGTCTCATGGTTTGGGGGTTCTCAAAAGAGAAGGATATCACCTTGAAAGCATGTCCTTGTGCGTCCTTCACAATGCCGAAGTACAAGCAAGTGCGATGTAGAATCGTCGTGGTAGGAGGTGGTTCGCTCTCAAGAGCTCGAATGGTCAACTCATGTGACGTGGAAGTTGACACGAAGTCCAAGTATCCTACACATGCACACAACAAAAGAAAGAACGTATGCTCATGGTAGATAAACACATCATCCATCATGATGGTTCTCTTCTCTTGCACATAACCATTAGAAGCACAAGTGCGGGAAGAATATGATGCAACAATCGCAATATTCATGGCACTAGGTATATGGTGCAAAGAGGTAAGACAAGCATGCTTCACAAGGAATATGTCAAAATCTCCAAATAGATGTGAGAATGCTATGGGGGCAATCTCATGAGCAAGGCGAAATGCATTGTTGCACTCAATCCATGGCAAATCATCTAGCATGAGAGAGGCAACATATGTAGATATATGACAAGAAGCAATAATAATCATGTGCAAAGCATGTAGATGGTTGTCATCAACCGCATGGAGCGAGCAAGTTTGAGTCATCGGAGATGCAACATAAGCAATCATAGTAATCAAGTTGTGCAAGCTAGTAGTGCGAAGATGCAACATACTAGAGTAAATCATGGCAATCATGTCATGTGAGCAAATAATAGGCATAGGCAATGCACATGACATATCGCAAGCACAAACACAAAGCAAGATCATGGTATCATCATAGGCATGGGGCACAAAGCAAACATGGCAATAACAAGCAATATCTCCACCAAGCTTGCAAATACACATACAAGTATGAGAATCAATCATCATGTGTAATGCAAAGCATGGGTCACAAATGCATGTCAAAGGCATAGGAATGAGCATATCATGCAAAGTGAACATGGCAAGATGGGCGTATAATATGTAATGGACAATAATCCATAACCATGTGAGGGACATGTAGAATAAATGTGCGAAGACTTCGCGTGAAGAGAGCGGTGGGAAGGAAAATCCATGGTATCCCAAGGCATCGTTGCTCTCTAGAGATCGTTTTCTCAACTCATGGTATTGTGAGGTCGACAAGTAAGCATGGGTACCTACACAACAAATACACAAGCGAAAGAAATTGTGTGTGTGGTAAATGTACACATCATCCATCATGATGTGTATGTGCACGTGTGAGTTAGCACAAGATAAGCATCGCTCAAAGAAATTTGATGCATGGTATAGGAACATGTCATCCATAATGAAAGAATAGTTGTTATGTACAACACGATGGGGATGCAAATTGAGCATACAATTATATGGCACATCAATAGCATGTTTATTCATGGGAAGCATATGGAGCACACAAGTATTGGGATCATGCAATGAATGGGATTAATCAAAATCTCCTAAAATGTATGAGGAAACTATGGGGGTCTCCTCATGAGCAATATTGGAAAGATCACATGGAGAAAATGGACAACATCCAAAACAATGCATATCCGAAGCTAGGTGTTCATGGCATGGCATATGAGATAAATGATGCAATGGGAGCATATCAATATCATCACAAGAAAAACAAATGCCAATAACCATGGGCTTGTCATCTATGCCATATGTGCAAATTGGGTTCATATTAATGGCATATGCATAGTCACTATGAAGAGATTGCAAATATGACATGTGGTCGATCTCATGCATAGCATATGACAAGTCAAGCGGATTGGCAAACATGATGTGACTGAGAGAATTAGAACAACAAATCCTATGTAACATGGCATCACAACTAATAGACTCCACATGGAAATCATCATACTCATCATAAATGGGTAAATCATCGCATGGGGAAGTCACACTAGCATGAAGCATGGAAATAGGTTGATCAACATCATGCAAGCAATCAATGTCATGATAGTCCACAAGCGGGACAAGAGCATCACCTTCACCTATGTTACCTTTGTCATTCCACTCACGTGGTGTAGGTGAGGTGGGTAAGACCGAATGGTGGTCAAGATCATCATTGTGATGGAACCATATGGGGGGTGCATCATATTCCACCATGGCCATCGTCTTCTTCAAAGGTAGGACGAAGTCGTCGAGAATCGGCACATCATTATATAAGGGACCTAGCACCAAATGAGAAGACACAATAGAGGTAGAGGTCAAGTTGTTAGTGTTTAAAGTGGCCTCACATGACCTATCAACTATCTCACTCTCTCTATGTGGTGGTTCACTCACTCCCTCAAAATAGGTGCACTCAATTTCACGTATGGCGGAGTCACTCATCTCACTCAAGTGGTGGAGGTTGTGGCTCTCCTCACATGGGAATTGGGGTAACACATCATATATCGGGCTAGTGGTGTAGTCACTCTCACTCTCAATATGGTGGCAAAAGTCACTCAAGTCATCATACGTCGCCGTGGTCGAAGGGAAAATCCCATGCTCAACCATCTCGTTGTTGTCGCCGTGGATGAAGGCCGAAGATGGCACATCATCACTCTCGCCTCCTAAGATGGAAGCATCATCCTTGCTTGCCACCTTGTCGCTCGCCTCCAAAGCTTGGTCCTTGAGGTTCTCCGTAGTCGTACTTGTCTCCGCACCATCTTGAAAAAGAGTCAAAGTAGACTCGGCATCGTCAATGCCACAAAGAGGGATGGCGGTGAAGTCGAACTTGGGAGCATCGTCTTGGAGATCATCGGGCTTGGACATCATGGTGGTACTAGCCTCATGCTCGTTCTCATGGAGCTTGGTCGTCGCGAAGTGAGCTTGGGGTGGAGAAGCTTTGGCCTTCATTAGTTCTTGTTCTGCCTTGAGAGCACCAATGTAGTTGTCGTCAAGGGACTTGTAGTTCTCGAGGAAGATCGTCTTGGAGATGTCGTTGTGCAATCCCATCATGAAGTGAAACTTCATCGAAATGGGGTCATCCACGCCGGCTCGTCGCAAGACAATCTTCATCTCCTTGAAGTACGCGTCGATGGACTTGGATCCTTGGGTGGTGTTCTCCAATTGGCGTAGAAGTTGTTCCGTGTAGGTTGGAGGCACAAACTCTCGCCGCAAAGCTCTCTTCGTCTTGGACCAACTCATGTTGTAGGTCTCCGAAGGTGTGTGAAGCCACCATGTGGACGCGTAGTCGTGGAAGTTCCTTGTGGCGCACTTCACTTGATCTTCGGGAGGAACTTGATGTAGCTTAAGGTAGTCGTCCATTAGGTACTCCCACTCGAGATACTCCTCGGGTTCTTGAGTCCCATAGAAAGGAATCTTGTGGTCGGTGTCGAGGTCGTAGTAGCTTGTGGAAGTCGCGGACTTGAGCTTGGGGAGCTTCTCTTGAGGTGCTTGTGGGCGAAGATGCCGTATGTCCATAGGCGAAGATGCCTTGAAGTCGCTTGGCGAAGATGCCAAGGGAGATGGTGAAGTCGTTGAGCGGTTGTTGGTGTTGAGCTCGTGACCTTGACGTCCTTGTTGGTGATGGTGTCGATGCCGATGTGATCTTGCCAGAAATGGTAGCTCAGAGGCATGTGCTCTTGAGCGTCTTCTCGAAGATGAGGAAGAACGCTTGTAGTACTTGATGAGGGCCTTGATCTCCCCCATTTGAGCTTTCATCTTGGCGTCGGTGGAGTTGTTCATGGCATCGAACTCGTCATCGTTATTGTAGACCAAAGATGAAATGCCTTCCCTGTCCATCACAAGACTAAAGCAAATATGAGTGGGAGAAAGAGAAGAATGAATACCAAATGTACCTTGACCGAAGTTGAAAGTGGATCAATGATCACTCCAATGTGGACAAGGAAATAGCACAATTGGTACCAATTCTTGTCGGTTTCTCACACCTACACAAATAAGGCTTATGGTGGAGCTCGGTGAGGATAGTGGCACAAAAATTTGATGTAAAATGTTAGCAAGAGTCAATAATGTTGAAAAAGATTCACAAATTCGCAAGTGAAACAAGTAGACCAATAGCAATATGTGGCACAAGAAAACACACACACGGATAGATAAATGGGGTCGTGCAACCAAGGATGAGCACCAAATGTGGAATCCATGGAAAACGCTCGTGTTGCACAACTCAAGAGAGACGCTAGCACGATTTCTCTATAGGCGGATACGACACTTGTGCACAACCTATAAGATGCAAAATGTATCGACTTTCTATCACAAGTATGCTATATATGTATGATGTTCCGGTGGTATGATCCAAGATGATCGGATATGACAATCTTATGCAATGTGGTAAGATGCTATGGCTATTTCTTACAAGCTCTTTGCTCTTTCTCTTTTGCTTAAAAGCTTATTCTTTTTTTTGTATGGCCACTTTGAGAAATGCACAAACCAAGATAGCAATTGTGTATATGCGGGAACAATCTTGAGGCACAAGGGATGATACCGATATGATATGGTATGTATGCGATGTATGGTGTAGATCACTAATGTGCACAAGTAATGTTGCCGGCAATACTCAAATGGCTAGTCTTGATAGGCAAGTGACACAAAATGGGCTAGGGGTTATCAATGCAATGGCAAGGGGAATGTACAATGGTGGGGTACCACGATACCAAGATGATATGGAGGTTACCGTCCGCGGTGATGATGAGTGGCGGTGATCTTGATGGAGATACCAAGATGATGGAGACTCGTCCCTAAGTAGCCGAAACACCTTAGGAAACGGAAACACCACAACTCAAAATCTCAAGGACAAAAGTCAAATGGTGGTAGCGGAAAGCGGTGGTGTTGCACTAGGCAATGCGAAAGTGGAGGTTATGGTGGTGGACTATACACGGTGTCGGAGTTGAAAGCACGGTCCCTAAGTAGCCGAAATACTTTAGGAGACACAACTCACAACACAAACAAAATTGGGTTATGTTGGGGTGGCGGAAGTGTATGGTGGGCAAGGTTATGCGGAAGTGGTGGTGGTGGTCGATGAAGGAGAAACCGTCCCTAAGTAGCCGAAACACCTTAGGCGACTCAAGTCACAACTCAAACAACCACATATACAATGGGGATCAAAATGTGTTAGGTTGCGGAAGTTGGTGGTGGTAATGCGGATGATATGGTGGAGGGCCTAGGCAAACATGCCAAATTTCAGAAAATTTGATGGAGTCAAATGATGTTGGTGGTATTTTTGTGGGAAGGCGGATGTCAAGAGCTTCAAAACGAGCTAAAGAACGTCAAAAACGGAGTTCGGATGAATTAGATATGGCCAAAACAACAATTCAGCCGAGTCAGTGTCAGGGTTACCCGGACATCCGGGAGTAGGTCCGGATGATCCGGGTTCGTCAACCGGATTTCTGCCGTGTGGGGCGTCCGGACATCCGGGAGATGGTCGAGCTGATCCGGGTGGATCCGGATGATCCGGGAGCACTTCCGGATGATCCAGGCAGGTCAAACTGCTCGGGATTTTCTCTCGGGGACGATTTTTTGTGCGGAAATTGGATGATTTCGGGGTCAAAATTGATGAGATTTCGTGGATGGAAGGTGGGGAAACTTGGGGAGATGCTAGATCCACTCGAAACCAAGCAAATCCATGGATCAAAATCAACAAAATATCATCAAAACCAACAAATCACAAAAAAAATTGGGGCTATTTTTGGTGGGGCTTTTCGAATTTAGGACAAAATCAAGCAAAAGAAGGCTAGAAAACGGTGGGGGAGGCTCTGAAATCGTGATCAACCTGGCTCTTGATACCAAGATGATGTAGGGTAGAACCCTAACGGCCCGATCATTCATGAAAGGAGTGGATCCCGTCCAAGAACGCGAAGAACACGAGGGGAAAACGAGGGAAAACACAAGAGGAAACATGAGAGAATCACTCAACTAACAAGAATAGATCACACATGCGCTAGATCGATGAACACAAAGGTGAGATACAAGATCCAAAGTCAACAACGGACGATACAAGAGGTAACCGGTCTTCTCTGTGAGGAGGTCTTGAATCCACGGGGGATCTTCCCTTAGAAAGGTGGCTTCAATCTAAAGGGATCTTCTCCGTAGAGGCCGCGGTCTCTCTCGTGGAGTAGATCCAATATGGATGAGCGTAGCTCTATCTCTCAAATGAGCTATCACAACGCTAACACTAGAAAGGAGGTGGAGGAGGTCTATTTATAGTCTAGTGGGTGAAGGGGTAAGTGAGGGGGCGAAACAGGTACATGGGCCTCGGCCTGGAGGCATGCACGCAGGCAAGTCCGGATGATCCGGATGGGGGTCCGGATGATCCGGGCGTCGTCGGGATGATCCGGGTCCTCGTCCGAATGATCCGACTTCACCGAGTGGATTCGGCAAGGTTCGTCCGTCAGGGTGTATGGATTACCCGGATGATCTGGGGGCCGGCACAGATGATCCGGCTGAGCCCGGGTCATCCGGCTCAGCGTCCGGATGTCCGGCTCCAGCTCAGCAGCCGCTCCGTCTTCTTCTCCTTACTTCCTCTTCTCTTCCACACTTCCCTCGCGGATGGTGTAGACGTACACTTGCGCTCGCACTCGTCCTCGACATCCGTGATGTTCCGACAATACCTATGTATGCACACGGAGGGAGTGTCAAGTAGTATACCATCCTCGAGAGGGTCAAGTGAGCACATGTAAAGGAGATGCTTCACCTTTGTGTATGTGAAGTAGATGTCGCACGTGTCACTTGCCAAATGGTCTCTTGACATGGTGATGTCCGTAGGATGCTCCGCATCAAAAGCACTTGTTGGGAGACAACCCAACATTTACCCCTACTATTTTTATGTGTTCGCTTGATTAATTTACTGTAGTAATCATGTTTTATAGCTTTTGTTTCAATAAAAAGTGCCAAGTAAAGCCTTTGGGATAGTATGGATGGTAGTTGACTTGATTCTATGCAAAAATAGGAACTTTTGCCGACAGGTTGAGCTCCTTGCTGAGAAGCAGAGGGCTAAATATGAGAGGCGGGACAAGGAGAAAGGCCAGGACGGTGCTGAGGGGTCCGGCAAGAGGCGTGGCGGCCAGGCGGGCCGTCGCGGCAAAGATAAACAGCAGGAGAGCCCGCCCGGGGCCGTGACAAAAAGCCAGAAGACGATGATCACGAAGAGGACGTTGAGTCTGGTGACCAAGAATTTCAAAAAGCTACAGAGGCCATGTGCGTCGATGGCGGCGCCTCGCTGCATACCTCTCACCGCTAGCTTAAACAGTGGGCGCGTGAGATTACGGCGGCGGGACCGTCGTTTGATGCCCAAAGGCCGCTGAAGTGGTCCAGCACACCTATCATTTTTGACACTGAGGATCACCCTGATCGCACTACTGTGGTCGGGTGCTTGCCATTGTTGGTTTCACCAACAATACGCAACCTCAAGGTGAAAAAGATGCTAGTCGATGGCGGGGCCGGTCTGAACTTAATCTTGCCTGCCGTGATCGAGAAATTGCAGATTCCTGATGAAGACCTCGAAGAGACGGGCACGTTTCAGGGGGTCAACCCGGGAAGAAGTCAACCAAAGGGAAAGGTCACGTTGCCCGTGACTTTTGGGAGTGATCTGAACTACAGGACAGAAAGGGTTGTGTTCGACGTTGCCAAGATCCCCTTGCCTTACAACGGGATCCTTGGCCGCCCAGCGCTGGCCAAGTTCATGGCGGCATCACATTACGCCTACAACACCCTGAAGATGCCGGGGCCTGTGACGATCATCACCGTCCCGTGAGATAAGAAGGATGCGCTAATTTGCACTAACCAACTCTACCAACAAGTAGTTGCAGCAGCCGCCACTGCTAAGGCGCTTTCTCCTGCCGCTGGAGCCCCGGGAAGGCGAAAGAAGAAGACCGGTGAGACCTCAGGCACCCACTCCGGCAAGCGCACCTCTTCGGAATGTAGCGCTCCTGTCGAGGACGTGCCAGAGAGCTCCGCCGACAGAAACAAGAAGTCCAGGGCCACACCACCGGGAAGCAAGAAGGTTTCTGTCAAGGAGGACGGCACGGGAGGAGCTTTTACCATAAGCTCCACCCTTGACGACAAATAGGAAGACGCGCTCGTCACCTTCCTGCGGGCGAATGTCGATGTGTTTGCATTGGCAAGCATCCGACATCCCCGGCGTTCCCAGGGAGGTGATTGAGCACCACCTTGCTGTCTGTCCTCATGCGCGGCCCGTCAAGCAGAAGGTCAGAAAGCAAGCTTTGGAACGACAAGAGTTCATCACAGAGGAGATCCGGAAACTGGAAGCAGCGGGTTTGGTAAGAGGAGTGCTCCATCCAACGTGGTTGGCCAATCCGGTGGTAGTGCGCAAGGCAAATTGGAAGTGGAGGTTGTGTATTGATTACAAAGATATTAATAAGGCTTGTCCCAAAGACCCCTTCCCGTTGCCGCGCATCGACCAGATTGTTGACTCCACAGCTGGGTGTGATCTGTTGTCATTCCTCGATGCCTACTTCGGCTACCACCAGATCGTCATGACAAGGGAAGATGAAGAGAAAACGGCATTCATCACCCCATGTGGTATGTATTGCTTTATACAGATGCCTTTCGGGTTGAAGAGTGATGGTTCAACATTTGCGAGGGCGGTCCAGATTGGTTTTGAACCCTAGCTCCATAGAAATATGGAAGCTTATATGGATGATATAGTGGTCAAAACCAAGAACAGGGCAACCCTCATATCAGATTTACAAGAAACATTTGCAAACCTACGCAAGATCAATCTCAAGCTGAACCCTGAGAAGTGCGTCTTCGGCGTCCCGTCTGGCAAGCTTCTCGGGTTCTTTGTGTCACAGCGTGGGATAGAGGCCAATCCGGACAAGATCAAAGCTATAGAGCAGATTGAAGCGCCCAAGCGAGTCAAGGATGTGCATCGGCTTGCTGGTTGCGTTGCCGCCATGAGCAGGTTCATTTCCAAGTCCGCTGAGCGTGCCCTTCCCTTTTTCAAGATTTTGAAAAAGGCGGGACCGATGGAGTGGATGCCAGAAGCCGAAGCAGCATTGCAAGATTTGAAGAGGTACCTCTCCTCGGCGCCAATACTAGTTGCGCCTAGGCCACAGGAACCATTGTTGCTATACCTGGCGGCAACGAACCAGGTGGTCAGCGCCGCACTAGTGGCGCAGAGAGAAATTGATGATGAGGTAATAGCAGCGACGGAGCCTGGTGCCACCGATGCCGAGACGATGCAGCCAATTGAAGTGCCACCGAAGAAGAAAATGATGCAGCACCCGGTCTACTTTGTTAGTTCCCTCCTGCAGGGGGCTAGATCGAGGTACTCCGGTGTGCAGAAACTGCTCTTCGGCCTTCTTATGGCCTCGAGGAAGCCGCGTCACTACTTCCAGGCGCACGAAATCACTGTCGTCACTCGCCTCCCTCTGCAACGGATATTGCACAATCCAGACGCAACGGGAAGGATCGTAGAGTGGGCACTGGAACTGTCCAGCTTTGGCCTCAAGTTTGAGAGTACCTTGACGATTCAAAGCCGAGTCCTGGCAGAGTTCATTGTAGAATGGACCGAGACGCCTGACAAAGAAACCCAAGAGACTGCTCTCCCCGGCAAGGAGGCAAGTTGCGACTGGATCATGTACTTTGATGGAGCTTTCTCCTTACATGGCGCCGGGGCTGGCGTACTGCTTGTCGCGCCCACCGGAGAGCACCTCAAGTACATGATCCAAATGCACTTCCCCAGGGAGGTGTCAAAAAACAATACTGCTGAATACGAGGGGCTGCTTGCTGGTCTTAGGATCACGGCAGACCTCGGAATCAAGAAACTCATCGTCAGGGGCGACTCGCAACTTGTTGTCAAACAAGTCAACAAAGATTACCAGAGCCCGTTGATGAAGGCCCACGTCGATGAAGTGAGAAATCTGGAAGAGCGTTTTGATGGTATACAGGCGGAGCACGTTCCCCAAGCAGAGAACGACATCGCCGATTACCTGTCAAAGCGCGCTGCCCTCAAGCTACCTATGGAACCAGGTACCTTTGTGCTCCAGCTAACTCAACCATCCGTTGATCCATCAACAGAGCAAAACAAGAGAAGGAAATCAGGGCCTGGCAAGTACTTTCCCACCGAGCTCCCCGGAGCCGCCGGCAAGGATGTTGCCGGAGATACTGAGCCTGCCACGAGACGGCTAGCTCCGGTGGAGCATCGACCTCTTGCTGTCGAGACAACCGCTCCTGTAGTGGAGGAAACGCCTTTAGTGCTCGCCGTCGAGCCCTAGGCTCCGGCATGGGCACAGCATACCGTCCGATTCCTCCAAACTGGGGAACTTCCTGAAGAGCAGGAAGAAGCGGAAAAAGTAGCCCGTCGATCTGCTATGTACCAGTTCATCGATGACGTCCTGTACAGAAAGAGGTCGAACGGTGTGAAATTGAAGTGTATCCCTCAAGAGGAAGGGCTCGGGCTGTTGGCAGAGATACATGGAGGCATATGTGGATCCCACATAGGGTCAAGAGCCCTTGCTGGCAAGGCATTTTGGCAAGGCTCCTTCTGGCCCACTGCCCTCCAGGATGCGACGACACTAGTCACCAGGTGTGAAGCGTGTCAGTTCCATTCAAAGAAGCTTCATCAGCCAGCTCAAGCCCTTCAAACCATTCCTCTCTCCTGGCCTTTCTCGGTCTGGGGGCTCGACATACTGTGCCCTTTCCCCCACGCTGTCGGGGGCTTTGAGTACTTGTACGTCGCAATCGACAAGTTCATAAAGTGGCCAGAAGTGGAAACAGTGAGGAAGGTCACAACACAGTCAGCCGTCAAATTCTTCAAGGGACTAGTGTGCCGTTTGGGTGTACCCAACAGGGTCATCACCGACAACGGTACACAGTTCACAAGCCGCACCTTCATGCAATATACCCAAGACCTCGGCAGCAAAGTCTGTTTCGCTTCCGTTGCTCACCCACGAAGCAATGGTCAAGCTGAGAGGGCAAACGCTGAAGTACTGCGAGGCTTAAGGACAAAGACCTTTGACAGGCTGCGCAAGAGTGGAAGGCGCTGGATTGATGAATTGCCGGTGGTTCTTTGGTCAATCAGAACGACACCAAATCGAGCCACCGGCCAGACACCCTTTGCCCTGGTATACGGGGCAGAAGCAGTTCTCCCCACGGAACTCATATACGGGTCACCTCGAGTACTCGCTTATGACGAGCTTGAGCAAGAGCAATTGCGGTAAGATGACGCAACACTCCTTGAGGAAGATCGTCTTCGGGCGGCTGTGAGAGCAGTGCGGTACCAGCAAGCCTTGCACCGCTACCATAGCCGCAAGGTTCATGCCCGAAGCCTTGAGGAAGGCGACCTTGTTCTTCGGCGCATTCAATCGGCCAAGAATTCCAACAAGTTGACGCCAAAGTGGGAAGGCCCTTATCGGTAATACGAGTCACCAGGCCCGGCGCAGTCCGCCTGGAGACCGAAGATGCCGTTCCGGTGAGTAACTCCTGGAACATTGAGCATCTTCGCAAGTTTTACCCGTGAGGCGCGGCTTGCCGGGCCCCCCGGCAAGCCAACTTTTGTACGAGCCTTGCCGATGATGCATGTAACCCTCTATACAAAGCCAGGCGCAGACCCTGAGCATAAGTAAATGAAGCGCTGGCGCCCTAAGTGATAGCATGCATGCTAGGTCGAGTCTCGTCCTTGGTTAGGGTTGATAGTGCTTAGTGGCGACTAACCCCTAGCTTAGAGGTCGAGTGTGCGTCTCTTTGTCTTTCTTTTATCTTCTTTGGTTCACAGGACACGCAGATATCCATGCCGAACCACTTGGGGAGAAAAAAAAGAGGAATAGACCAGCATCTAGCCCCCGGCAAGCCAGTATTGCCGGGGGCTGCAAGAGCAAAGATCCACCCACGGCGAACCAGGGTTGCCGGGGACTGCAGCTTCAGATAAGTTCTTCATCCCTTATCATGCATTCCATTATGGACTGTGGTATGTGAAACATCATTTTCCCCTAAGCTACCGTGCTCCCCTAACTCTAGGCCCTAGGGGCCTGAACCTGCCTCATCCCTGCCTCCGCCAAAGGCGTGAGGAAGGTCGAGCGAAGTGGGAGACGGCAAGGCCTGTTGCCGAGCAAGGAAATGTTTATTTGAAGATATCAAGGATTTACTCCTTGTCGTGGGTTCCAACCGCAAACAAATGACCCGGCAAGCATCCCTTCTTCATTAAAAACATTCCACTCAGGTACAGTCCATAGGGAATGAAAAACATGAATGATGGGATTACAATTTTTAAATTTAGCAAAGGCCCGAAGGCTTACAAACTAAAAAGAGATAAGGTGCCCGTAATCCCTTTCTTGTCCCTCTCCTCAGGAGGCAGGTCAAGGAGGCGAAAGGGACAAAAGGAGCGCCTAGGCGAGCTACGGGTGGCAGAAGACACCAAGAGAACATCTTGGTGGCCGTCCAAAGGTAGGATGGTGATGGCGGCGCCGGAAGCAGAGCTCAAAGATGAGGCGGCAGGACGTCGGCACGCGTCGAAGGCGTCGGTGCCCGCGTACTCTGACTTGACGGCCTTGCCGCCCGCCCTCTTCCTCTTCCGCAGCCTCCCAACGCCAGCCGCCCAAGGAGACGACCTTGAGAAGTTCAAGGAGCCGGCGACACGGATGATGGGGTCGCCGGTGCCGCACGGAGCGGCACCCGACACCTAGTCGGACCCGTCATCCTGCCGCCTACTACCCTCGTCGTCGCTGCCGCTGTCCTCCTCGTCACTCGCACCCGAGGAGGAGTCTTCACTATCAGAAGAGCTCTCCACGCAGCACCTTGCATGAGTCCCAAAGCACCCGAAGACCTTGACGGAGAGAAGGCCACCCTCCATCAGCTTAAAATGGAGCGTGAGCCCCTCCGTCAAGCAGTGGATATGAGCAAACGTCTTCCATCCCCGACAAAGATACATCACATGAGGGGCGGGGAAGTCGACGCAGACCCGCGTGCCCCTGATCCCGCAGCCCCTCATGTGCAGCCGCAACGATTTCGGCGGATCCTGCTCCATCTCCCGCGCAAATGGAGTCGGGAGACGAAGGAGATGGCGCGGCGGCCAGCGCAGCCTGACGAAGAACTCACAAGGGTCATCCCCAACATGGCCCTCCATTGGAGCAGGAGCTGCTGACGGAGGCGAGGCCGGCGCGCCGCCCCGTCCTCCTCTTCCCCGAGCGCCCCGGCCTCTCCCACGGCCTCACCCCCTCCCCCTTCCCCTCGGGGCTGGCTCTGCCACCACAGACACGGGAGAAGGAGGGACGGGTTGTCGAGAAGCAACCCTCGCTGCCACTGTTGAAGGACCGGGATTCCCTCTCTCCATGACGGATGGAAGGAGCAGAAGCTGAAGGAAGAAGAAGATGAAAGAATGTGGGACGCCATCCCCCCTCCTGCTCTTTATAAAGGATCGGGGTTGGGGCTCGGCCGCCCCGCTCGGCCAATCAAGATATGGAAGGCGCAGGGAGCCAAGACCGACCCACCGCCCCAACCAGCGACGGCCCGGTTTCCCGCCTCCACCGTTTGCCACCCCAGGCGCATGGGAGACACGTGGCGGACGTGTAGAACCGAGGGGACGGGTGAGACGACCACTCCCCACCCCGTGATCGTGGGGAGTGGACGCCTTGGAGACCGCGCCTCAGCCACATTCAGTAAATGGGCCGCGCCTCCACGCCTCCCTCCTTTTATGGGGAAGGCGCGAACCGCCCCTTTACTACGATGTGACGCATGCCTGTGGGAACCAACCCCACACATGCAGCCCACGTCACACGCGCCTCCCCATGCCGCGCCATGGGCGGGAGTCGTGGGAAGCGCAGCGCACGAAGAATCTTATCGCGGTAAAAACCGCCCCGCCTGCCCGCGCACCGTTTTTGGGCCTAGCCCAACAATGCACTCCGCTTATGTGTGGACCAGGCCTGGGGGCTCCTGTCGGTGTACAAAAAGAGGGGTACACTTTTTCTACCCCTATAACTGTGCATGGGCAGTCTGAGCCATGGGCACCACCACACCAAGCAAGGCAAGGGAGGTGAGCCAGGGTAAGACCGAAGCTCAAGAGAACTACGACGCCAAGGCCAAGACCACGAAGAGCAAAGGGAACAAAGTGGACTCCCCTGGCAAGATCCTTTCCGGGAGACAGTTCTAGCAGCCCCGGCAAGACCCTTGCTGCGGCGACTCGTCCCGCGCCTACGGAGCAAATCACCTTTGAGTCCACTGCCCCCAAAGGGCAAGGATTCGGGAGACATCCCCATGGCGGCATGCAGATCTTCGTGAAGACATTCAAGATCAGATACGCACTAAGGAGACGACAACCCTTGGTGGGATCCCAGCCGAGGAAGACCACAAGGCCCCCGGCAAGCGCCTTGCCGGGGATGACAGCAGGCGCCTCGGCAAGACCCTTACCGGGACCCCGACAAGGCCCTTACCGAGGACACCTGCAGGGCCACCATCAGGCCCACGCCGACTAAACCTCCACCACCGCATGCATGTAGCTGCCGACCCAACCAGCTGGGCAGGCACCTTCGTGGCGGCATGGAGATCTTCGTGGAGACCCACTGATGAAGACATGTACCTAGGGTAGGGACACGGACCTGACCAAAGAGTCCTACCCTAGGACATCCCTAGGAGAAGTCACCTTTCAATCGACTTAAAGGTATCCCACTCGACGGACTCAACACACTCGACCAGAAAGCAATCACTCGACCATGAAGCCAACCACTCGACCGCCAGGAGACCTACAGTCACTCCGCAGGCAAACGGTCAGCTGTTAAGTAGTCTTTATGGTCATCATAGCACTTTATTAGGGGCGTTACCAGTAACGCCCAACCTTAAATGTACCTTAAACCCTGCATTACTGAGGGCAGGAGGGGGCCGACGAACTCTATATAAGCCACCCCCCACCTCAGTATGAAGGGTTCGCACCCCGGTTATTCACACGCCAGTAATCCAATCGACCGCCTCCGGGCACCGAGACGTAGGGCTGTTACTTCCTCCGCGAAGGGCCTGAACTCGTACATCTTGGTGTGTTTACAACTTCCCAATAGCTGAGATCTAGCCTCTCCATACTTACCCCCTACATCGCTGTCAGAGTTAGAACCACGACACCCACCACTGCGCCACCTCAGCTGCCTGCCTACCTACGTGGCGTCGCAGGCCAGGGCGCGTGTCGACACAAGAAGGAGCGGCGACAGACGAGACAGGTTCCTCCCCCGTCCCCGATAAAGCAAGGACACATAAGCAAGACGCATTAAATGCGCCTTGTCATGTAATGCGAGGGATAACCTCGCATCACTGTACCCTTTCCACCTCCTGTGTGCCACTGTGGCAACCCCTTTTTCTATAAAAGGAGGCCCGAGGAGACCAGGAGAAGGATTCGGCTTTTTGGAGCTCCTCACGCCTCATAGCTAGCTCAAGAACACAGATATACAATCCACCAAAGCAGGAGTAGGGTTTTACGCATCCTCGCGGCCCGAACCTGGATAAACGAACCGTGTGCTACCTGTTAGATCCGCGCTTCTCACAACCCCGCGCCCCGCCAACCGCAGTAGGGATTCTTGTGATCCCATAGGTGTCTTTCTGCACTGACATTTTTGATTTTCTTTTTTATTTATAATAATGTTTTGCATCTTTTATTTCAATAAAAAATGTCAAGTATAGCCTTTGCCATGCTTATTTTGTAAGTCTTTA
Source organism: Triticum urartu (assembly GCF_003073215.2). Lineage (NCBI taxonomy): Eukaryota > Viridiplantae > Streptophyta > Magnoliopsida > Poales > Poaceae > Triticum > Triticum urartu. The sequence goes on along the minus strand of NW_024115212.1, from coordinate 34,239 downwards.
TGTGGCTGTTTGAAAACAAAAACTTGCATGCTAGTGCAAGAGTTCTTGAGAAAAGTTAGAATGTGATTAAATGTTGAATTTGTTTTGGACAATAAGCTATGATAAATTTTCTACAGTGTGGTAATTTTCAGAATTTTTGGAGTTAGGGAAGTATGAATATTCTTGCATCCTTTATAGACTGTCCTGTTTAGGCAGATTGCTGTTATGTTTGCTTTGTTTGCATATGTTTGCTTGTTTAATGATTCTATTTGAGGATAGGAGTATTAAATATGTAGAGGCATTTAGTATTCAATGTTAAATAATAATTTTAGTGATTTGCTATAGTAGAGAATGATAAGGTTTTTGCACTGATTTATACTAACTCATCTAACGATTTCTTGTTGAGTTTTGTGTGGATGAAGTTTTTTGAGGTTTAGGGAAACCGTGATATAAAAGTAATTAAGGAGACACAAATGCTCAAGAGTAGGGATGCCTAAGGCATCCCGAGATAATATGTCAAGAAGTCTCAAGCATCTAATCTTGGGGATGCCCCGGTAGGCATCCCACCTTTCTTCATCAACAATTATCGGTTAGTGTCGGTTGAGCCTATGTTTTGCTTCTTCACATGAGTTGTGCTATTCTTGGAATGCCATTTTATTTTGTTTTTATCATTTTTTAATAAATTACTTAGATCTGAAAGTTTTTAAATAAGAGACAGTCCTCAAATAGCTACCCTTTACTTAACTACTCGCATGATCTTCCACTACAAACAAATACACTTCCATCATGATACATGTTTGTCATAGTAGGTCACATTTCCTGTCATGCATGTACATACATGACGATTTTATGAATGAATCAAGATAGTCATACCTGTGATGTCATAGAAGTGTTCCATGACAATACCAAAATTATCATCATGAAAGTGTTCACTTCCATGACGATAAATGACGCGTCATGGAAGTGCTTTCGTCAAGGGTAACCGACACATGTCATCCACTATAACTGGTAGCCGTTAAGCTATTAGGTCTGGTTTTGGATCCGATAACCCGTTAATAGCAACGACAAATGGGGATTTTCCACCTATAAAATTCTCATTCGCTGGCGGATCAACGTGCCAGCTCAGCGTTGGGACATATGGCATCCAGAAAATGGACGGGATGCGCCTATGATACGTCGACACATGGCCTGGTCCAACAGTGGCCCATTCAGGTCAAAAGGTCGGCCCATTGGACCTGGTCAAAAGGTAACATCCCAACCCACTGAAAGCCTATTAATGGCTCGTTCGCATATAGCCCATTTACAGCCCGCTAACACAGAGGCCATTATGTCCTATGCAAATTAAGCCCGGTAGCGTCATCTGGGCTGTCCGATATGATTTCAGCCTGTTGTAACTTCTGGCCCATGTATGACCCATGACGTCTTTCGACCCACATGAGGTCCTATGTAACTCTTGTCCCAGTAACGGCCCGTGCACTGTTACGCGTCGGTGCTATACGGTTTTTAACCCCTTTCCGCGACAGTCAGATCTCGGGTTCAAGCAAAACCTCTAAGGTTCGAACACTGGGGTGCGCACGGAGATCTCTCCCTCACTGATCACGCCCTCAAGAACTTTGCCATCTCAAAGGCTAGCTCGACGAACTCACAACACAAGAGCACAAGATTTATACTGGTTCAGGCCACCGTTGTGGTGTAATACCCTAATCCAATGTGGTGTGGTGGATTGCCTCTCGGGCTGAGGATGAACAGTACAAGGGGAAGAATAGCCTCCTAGGAGAGGTGTTCTTGTGCTTGGTGGATGTGAGGATGGGTTGGATCTATTCCAAGTTGAGTTGGCTGAGGTTCTCTCTCCCCCTATTGTGGTGGCTACTCCTATTTATAGAGGCCTTGGTCCTCTCCCCAAATATTCAGCGGGAAGGGAGCCAACAACGGCCAATTTGAAAGGGGATGGCTAGTACAAGTTATCCTGATAAAAGCAGTCTTCACCTGCCAAAGACTCTGGTGGTGACGCCGCCTTGGGCTCCACGGTGACCTCCACCTTGCCGTCCTGCTAGTCTTGGTCTCATGGCACCGATATGGAAACCTTTGCTTGATGCCTCAGTACTCTTCTTCTGCGCTTGCCTCCTTAGCACCAAAGAGGAAACAAGGATATTGTGCGCGTTGGCACCCGCCTAGTCTCGATCGTCATGGCTCACGTCATTGGAACCTCATGAGGTTCGCCTGGCCTTGATATCTCTGCCCCTCGCGAGCCAGCCTGGTGAGGCCACTCTTGAGGAGGTCTTGTGTCATCCGCCTCGCGATGCTTGGCCCCTCGCGAGGGTCTTGAATGCTTGTTGGTGAAGATGGGTCGTACATGCCCGCTTGCAGATCCACGCTGTGGGCCACATGCAGACAAGTCTAGGGACCCCCGTTCCCAGAACGCCGATAGTAGCCCCCGGACCCAAGGCGCGCTCGGGCTTGGCTTCTAGGCGAAGCCAAAGGGCAAGTGCAGAGCGCCGCGGGCCCCAACAGCCTGCGGCCCTGGTTGAGGCATGGCGACTAATTGGACGTGGGCGTCTCCTCTTCCCCATGTTGCCTCGGCAACTGCCCGACTGTCAAAAGGCTGGCGTAGACAGTGCTTGCCTTCACTTCTTCCTTTCGCCTTGCTCCATATCCCCTTTCTTGCTCCCTGCTTCCGAAATCTCGAGATCTACTCCCACTCCCTTCCGTATTAGTGACCAATGGCGCCCCGGAGGGTCAAGCTTGCCTCGTCGCCGGCTTGGTACGAGCCATCTCTCGATGGAGCCAATGTCTAGGAGAAGAACCTCGTCGCCATGCGCTTGCTGACGGTGGGGGAAAGCAACGAGAAGGGGAAGACTGGGCTCCGGGCCGGCTCCAACGTGCCGGAGCCCGAGGGAAGCACCTTCTTCCCCTTCTTTACGAGCAACATCATCACAGGGCTGGTTCCCCACTTTTCTGACTTCTTCTACGAGATCCTTGGCCACTAAGGACTGCAGGCGCTGCACCTTCATCCCAACTCCATCCTCCTCTTGTCGATCTTCGCCTACTACTGTGAGTCGTACCTCGGTGGGATGCCGTCCGTGGCCCTGCTGCGTCACTTCTTCTTCCACCGCATCAACGAGGGTCATACCTCCGGGTGTGCCAATTTCATCGCGGCCAACTCAATCTCGAAGATGGGTGAAAGATCATGGATGTCTCCTAGAGGGGGGGTGAATAGGCGCTTTAAAATAATTACGGTTTAGGCTTGAACAAATGCGGAATAAACCTAGCGGTTAATTTGCCAAGCACAAAACCAAAAAACAACTAGGCTTACCTATGTGCACCAACAACTTATGCTAGCCAAGATAAGCAACTATGTGATAGCAAGATATATGACAAAGAACAATATGGCTATCACAAAGTAAAGTGCATAAGTAAAGGGTTCGGGTAAGAGATAACCGAGGCACGCGGAGACGATGATGTATCCCGAAGTTCACACCCTTGCGGATGCTAATCTCCGTTTGGAGTAGTGTGGAGGCACAATGCTCCCCAAGAAGCCACTAGGGCCATCGTAATCTCCTCACGCCCTCGCACAATGCAAGATGCCGTGATTCCACTAAGGAACCCTTGAGGGCAGTCACCGAACCCGTACAAATGGCAACCCTTGGGGGCGGTCACCGAACCCGTACACTTTGGCAACCCTTGGGGCGGTCATCGGTACCCGTCAAATTGCTCGGGGCGATTTCCACAACCTAATTGGAGACCCCGACGCTTGCTCGGAGCTTTACACCACAATGATTGAGCTCCGAACACCACCAACCGTCTAGGGCACCCAAGCACCCAAGAGGAACAAGCTCAAGGGTACCAAGCACCCAAGAGTAATAAGCTTCTCAACTTGTAACTTCCACGTATCACCGTGGAGAACTCAAACCGATGCACCAAATGCAATGGCAAGGGCACACGGAGTGCCCAAGTCCTTCTCTCTCAAATCCCACCGAAGCAACTAATGCTAGGGAGGAAAATGAGAGGAAGAACAAGAAAGAGAACACAAAGAACTCCAAGATCTAGATCCAAGGGGTTCCCCTCACATAGAGGAGAAAGTGATTGGTGGAAATGTGGATCTAGATCTCCTCTCTCTTTTCCCTCAAAACTAGCAAGAATCCATGGAGGGATTGAGAGTTAGCAAGCTCGAAGAAGGTCAACAATGGGGGAAGAACACGAGCTCAAAGGATAAGGTTGAATGGGGAAGAAGAACCCCTTTTATAGGAGCACCCGAATCCAACCGTTATGTGCTCAGTCCGCGCACGAGCGGTACTACCGCTCAGGGGAGCGGTACTACCGCCCGGGAGGTAGAACACGGAGAGCGGAGCGAAACAGAGTGCGTGGCAGAGCTGTATGAGCGGCGCTACCACTGGAGCCAGCGGTACTACCGTTGGCCGCAGCGGTACTGCCGCTTGGGACAGCGGTACTACCGCTTGTGGCGATAAGCGGTACTGCCGCTCCGGCCCGGTGGTACTACCGCTGGGACCACGCACAACGCCTACCATGAGCACAGGGAGAAGGAACAGACAGGAGGACCATTGAGCGGCACTAGGGGTGGTGATAGCCGCAGTACTACTGCACATGAGCGGTACTACCGCTCCTACTGCCGCTGAACCCAACACGAGAAAACCACGTCTCGAGTCGAGGCGGTACCAGCGCGGAACCGGAGCCGTACTACTGCTTATGGCCATGGGCGGTACTACCATTGTGGGACAGCGGTACTACCGCTTGTGGCGATAAACAGTACTGCCGCTCCGGCCCAGCGGTACTACCGCTGGCGCCATCCTTAAGCCAGTTCCACGAAAGCAAGTAAACTCCACGGAAAACCAGAACTGCCATAACTTCTGCATATGAGCTCCGAATGGAGCAAACTCAAGCTTGTTAGAAACAAGACGACGAGTAGCATCAAAACAGCAAATAGAGGAGTGGAACCTCCAACCGAGAAGAACCGGCAAAACCTCCAACATCGAAAACATCATAGAAGATGCATGTGAACTCTGTTTTCGATGAACTCGAGCTTCTCACCAAGATGACCATAAGCTCCAAAACTCACAAAGAGAAGAACCAAATAAGAACCAATAAAGATGATGCAAGGATGCAATGGTTTGAGCTCTCTACAACGATACGATCAAGCTACTCATCGAGAGCCCCCCTTGATAGTACGGTAATCGATCCTATAACCCGGTCTCCCAACTACCATCATGAGACCGGTAAAATAGAAAACCTACCAAGGGCAAACCTTTGCCTTGCACATGGTCCACTTGAGCTACATGATGACGATCTTGACTCCCTCAAGTTGGACCACCTTTCTTGATTGGGTTGACTCGATGAATACTAGTTGATTGCTCCCCCATACTCCACCATGGGTGAGCCACTCTTCCGCACATCTTCACAAGTCCATTGTCACCACAAAGGACGGCAAGCTTCAAGCATTTGATCTCTTCGTGATGCTCCACTTGAACTTGCACACCACAACCTTTCTTGATTGTGTTGACTTGATGAAGACTAGTTGATTGCTCCCCCATACTCCACTATGGGTGAGCCACTCTTCCACACATCTTCACAAGTCCATTGTCACCAAAAGGACGGCAAGCTTCAAGCATTTTGATCTCTTCGTGATGCTCCACTTGAACTTGCACACCGCAACCTAACCCCACAAAGAACCCTCACGAAGACCATGGGTTACTACACAAAGCGTAATTGACAATGCTTACCATACCAGGGGATCACTTGATCCCTCTCGGTACATCTTCTACGCTTTGTGGGTTGATCAACTTGATTCACTCTTTGACTTAGTCTTGATCAACCTCTCACAAGACCAATCTTTAGGTAATTCCTTGAATAGCACCTTGGTCGACACAAACTCTCCTTGAAACCAACACATGTACTCCAAGAAAAGCCTATGGACAAAACCTTCAAATATAACTCAAGGCAACCATTAGTCCATAGAGATTGTCATCAATTACCAAAACCAAACATGGGGGCACCGCATGTTCTTTCAACGAGGAAGAAGGCCGATGGCTTCAGGAGCAAGTGGGCCATGATGGACGCCAAGTGCGTCCGCCCACGCTTGATGCTGCCGATGGAGATGCCCCAATCCGACAAGGGGTGGTCTCGTGCGAAGCTCACTGATGAGCGGGCGACATTGGTGCTGGAGCAGATGAACGCCGACCTGAAGCCTGGCAATGCAAAGGCGGCAAAGGTGACAGGAGCCATGCTCCTGAGGGAATTCCTGATTCTGCGCGCAGCCCCGCTTCAGGCGCGTATGTGCCCCTTGTGGGAGCTTGGGGACGAAGAGGACAAGGTTTTCCTGAGCCCGAAAGACTTGTCAGATGATGAGGTGGTTGTGGCTCCCCACCTCCTGGTCAGGGACGACCAGTAGTACCCGCCGAATGTTTTCACTCCCTTGTTCCGCCGCAAGGACGAGGCACAAGTCGTGGCTGCCAGGCCGACCTTTGATGGGCGTGGGTTGGTGCCGCCGGTGCCCGCCGGGGCTCCTACAGCACCAACGCCGGTTGAGCTGTCTTCTGGTGAGTCCCGTGGGGAGGAAGCGGAGGAGGAGGAAGACTCGGAGGTGACCCCTAAAGGGACAGGGGAGACATCCCCCTTGAGCAAAGCTCACATCCTCCGCACCCTTCCTGACGACAACGAGGCTGACGCCCGTCAGGAGATGGGAGAGCCGCCCGTAATCCCGACGAGGGACCAATCGGCACTGATCTCCCCGGATGCTGCTTCTGTTCTGGCACCGCCTGGAGCCGCTTCCGGCTTAGCCGTCGCTTCTGCTTCTGCTTCCGGAGCTAGCGCGCCCGCGCCTCGGGTCGCAAAGCTCTCTGGCTTCAAGCTCCCGAAGCGGAGGGACTACGCCGCGGTGGATCAGTAAGTGTTCCCGTCTTGCCTTGTTCTTGTTGCTGATGCTTGTTTATGACTCTTCTTCCTTGTTGTGTAACTAGGACGATGCCTGCGGCAAAGAGGAGAAGGGAGAGCGAGGTGGTGCTACTTGAGCCCAGGTCGCCTCCTGCGGCTGCGCACTTCTCCATGAGCAACGGTGGGGATGGTGCTCGTGCTTCTCCAACCCGATCATCCTCGCGAAGCTGGGTGGAGCATCCTCGGGAGAAGTCAGCCCCCGAGGCCCCGCTGACTCGGGAGTTGCTACAGTCCGGCTCGGGTGCTGAGGTCCAAGAGGCTCAGGAGCTTCCTTCCTCCCAGGCCATGGTGACGACGGCGCCTCTTTCTCCTCCTTCTGCCATGTTGATGACCCCAGGTTCCTCCGCTCTCCTCATGTCTTGGAGCGGGCCCTTTCTGAGATGGCACGGCTGCGAGAAGATCTCTAGAGCACCGAACCCCTCCTGGCAGCTAGGTGCCTGGAGCTGGACTTTGGTTGGCTTCATTCTGACGTGTCCATTCGGGCGGCGCTGAGCCAGGTCGCGGTGACCTCTGAGGTGGAGAAGCGAGCCGCAGCTCAGGCAGGAGTTCCTCACGAGGCGACGTTGAAGTACGCCAAAGCCGCCCATGGTCATTGTCGGGTGCTGGAGGCTGAGCTGAAGATCCTGCGTGAGCGTGCCGAAGATGCCCGTGGCCGTAAGGCGGAGGAAGAGAGGATGAAGGCTCAGGAGGACACCGTCAAGGGTTGTGACGCCGAGCTGGAGTAGCTGGCGTAGGCGCCGGCCACTGAGCGGGGCCGGCTAGAGGAGCTGGAGCAAAAGGTGCAGGCTGAGAAGGCCGAACTCGATGCCAAGGCGAAGGTTCTGGCCAAGGACCGCGCGGCCTTCGCGCTTCTCGAAAAGAGTTCTCGCGAGGCTCTGAAGTCACTCTATGAGAAGGGCTTGGAGAAGCCGTTGGCCACCAATGAGGAGGCCCCGCCCAGTTGCTTCCCTACTTGGTCGAAGCGCTTGAGGAAGTCATGCGCGGCATCGGCCCCATGATAGAGGAAGAGGCTCGCGTCCTTTCTTCAGCCGCGCTGACGCGCATCTTCAGCAACCTCCATCTTCGCGATCCTGCTGCCCGCCTTGACGAGCTGCTGGAGCCCGTGGCTAATGAACATTGCGCAGCCACCGCCGCAGCCGTGAAAGGTCAGATGGAAGCCGTACTGAAGAAGTTCGCCGCCTTCGCCCCCGCGCCTTCGACCGGTGGTGCAGGTGAAGGCGAAACCACCCAGGAGGGAGCGCCTCTTGCGGGTCCCGGTGGTATCCATGGATGACTGGCTTGCGGCTCCTTTCCTATTGAAAGTCCTGCAACATGTAGCGTGCCTTGTGGAGGCGTTTAGACTTGTGTTTGATATTCATAGAACAATATGTCTTGTAATATCTGCTTTGAGATTTTGCGATTTCCTTCCCATTTGCTTTACATTCTACGTCGGCAGAGCCCGACCCCGCGCATACCTCAGCCGCCGTTGGGCCGACCGGATCACCAGGACAGACCAAGGACTGAGGGGATACGTGGCCAGTTAGGCTCCTGAGTCGCGATGCTCAGGAGTCCCCCTTGACGCGCAAACATCTTGTGGAAAGGATATGCAATGGCAGGTCTTGTGTTCTACGTCAGCAGAGCCCGACCTTGCGCATACCTCAACTGCCATTGGGCCGACCGGATCACCAGGACGGACCAAGGAGTGAGGGGCTATGTGGTCAGTTAGGCTCCTGAGTCACAATGCTCAGGAGTCCCCCTTGACGTTCAAACGACCTTCATACCTTGGCTCTGCTTGGGAGGGCGCGCGATGACTAGGTCCGCGGGACCTGGCAGGGTGGCGTGCGCTTGGGCGTGACCCGAGCGCAGCCCCCTCGCACGGCTCTCCCAAGGGGAGGCGTTGCGATGAGGCCAGACACCGAGCCTGGAGGTTCCCTGAGGTTGATACAGCCGTGAGGCCGCCCTTAGTTGTTTATCACCACGACGGACCATGGCGCTTCCGCACTTGCACGGGCATAGCCGCTCCTCGGCAGTGTCGACCGCCAGCGCGGAGCATGGTCCTTCCACTGGTACGTGGGAGGGGACTCCCTACTGCGGAGAGCCCCCGGGGAATGTACAGCCCCGCCCTGACACGTGGCTTGCACGGCAGGGCTGGACGAGGTGTGTCTGGGCACTCGTGAGCCAGCGCGGGACTCACGAGGCCCTACCTCAAGGTGGGTTGCGCCTGGTCTTGATTCTTGTTCGCTGTGGTGGTCCTGCGAGGCGGTTATACAACCTGCGCCGAACGAATCTCCTGAGGTTATCGCGTGAGAAAGCCAAGCACCAACGGCCCCAGGAGGTAACGTGAACGGGGCCGGCCCGCTAGACAGAGCTCACCCGTTGGATTTATCGATGCTGCAGGGACAGGCCCGAGCATAGAAGTCGTGCCTAACCCTCTCACGTGAAGAGTCCTGAAGAAAGACAATCGGCGCACGGATCCCATGGAGGGTGACAATCAAGCAGGTGACAGTCATAGATAGATTAAGCATGGAAAGCAAACTGGCTCAAGTAAACGTAGGGGAGATACGTGCCACTGGGTCAGGCCCGAGCGGCTTGGGGATGATGCAGCCCGAGGGGTGCCCCCAGCAAGGTAAGCTAAAGACATAAACAAGAAAGGATACATGCCACAGGGACGGACCCACATGGCCTGGGAATGATGTAGCCCTAAGGGCGCTCCCAGCTAAATAAACTTGGAAAATGTCACCTGATTTTGTCGATGAAGGGGTGTTGAGGCAGTTGAAGGTACTTCTGGAGGGTCTCCCCTGGTTGTTGCTTAACGCGGCGCAGGTCACCCACGGCCGGGGGGCGGTCGCGAGTGCCCTGGAAGTTGGCGACGAAACGGTCGCACATCTCGTCCCAGGAGGAGATTGAGCTCGGAGGCAGGTTCAGGAGCCAGGAGCGGCAACCATCATTGAGAGCCATGGGGAACTAGTTCGCCATGACTTTCTCATCGCCGTTGGCCGCCTCGATGCTCTGCTCGTAGAGCTGCAAGAACCCTGCGGGGTCGGGGGTGCCGTCATAGCGAGGAGGCATATCTGGTTTGAACTTTCCTGGCCAGGCGACGCTACGCAGCACGGGGGTGAAGGCGCGGCAGCCGGCCGTGGTCACCGAGGCCCGCCTTGGAGGTGGAGCCTGGTCATGGTTCCCCTGCATCGCCGCGGCGCGCGGTGCATGGCCCTGTCGCAGCAAGCAATCCTGGCGTAGCGGAGCTAGGAGTGGTGGAGCACTTCCTTGGGGTCGGGGAATCTCTTGGCAGCTTCTTTCCTTGTGCGCTGGCACGTGGCGCGGTGGGTCACACCGCTGGACCGCGCATCTTGGAGCGAGGACGCCACCTTGGCGCGGGGAGGATGAGGGGCTCTCTAAGCCGCACACCTCAGCGCAAGGGTGCCATCTTGTTGTGGAGGAGGCGGAGGCGCGCCGTGAGCCACGTCGCCCGCAAGTGGCGGAGGGTGAGGCAGCGAGAGGGAAGGTGCAGGAGAGCCTCCCGCGGCGCCGACGAGCTCGGCGATGCGGTCCAGCCAGTCCTCATAGAGGTCGTCGACCGGACGGTAGCACTGGAGCTCGCATGCCATGAGCAGCGCGGCCTGTGCGTCCATGGGGGCGCGGCGAGCGTGAGATGCCGAGCCGGCCGAAGTTAGCGACGGGGTGGCAGTATGGCCGTCCCGACGCACGGAGGGATGCAGCGAAGAGGCTTGCTGCTTGTTTGCCGCCGTACCGGTGACAGCGTTGGCGGTGGGTGACGGAGAACGACGAGGAGGCCCACCGACGGGAGCCATCTGAGCAACGTGGGTGGCCCGGCACTCAGCGCGAGCTCCGCGAGTGTCGGCCATGAGCTGGGTGGAGTGATGAAGCATGGGTCAACGAAGAAGAAGGCTTCGGCGCACCCCTACCTAGCACGCCAAATGTCGGATCTTGGGTTCCGGCAAAACCCTTAAGGTTCGAATACTGGGTGCGCGCGAAGATCTCTCCCTCACTGATCATGCCCTCAAGCACTTCGTGATCTCAAAGGCTAGCTCGACGAACTCGTAACACAAGAGACACAAGATTTATACTGTTTCGGGCCACCGTTATGGTGTAATACCCTACTCCAGTGAGGTGTGGTGGATTCCCTCTTGGGCTGAGGATGAACAGTACAAGGGGAAGAACAACTTCCAGAGGAGAGGTGTTCTTGTGCTTGGTGGATGTGAGGATGGGTTGGATCTAGTCCAAGTTGAGATGGCTGAGGTTCTCTCTCCCCCTACTGTGGTGCCTAATCCTATTTATAGAGGCCCTGGTCCTCTCCCCAAATATTGAGTGGGAAGGGAGCCAACAACGGCCAATTTAAAAGGGGACAACTAGTACAAGTTATCCTGACAAAAGCAGTCTTCGCCTGCCAAAAGCTCTGGTGGTGACGACGCCTTGGGCTCCACGGTGACCTCCGTCTTGTCGTCCTGCTGGTCTTGGTCTCGTTGCACCAATATGGAAACCTTTGCTTGACGCCTCGGTACTGTTCGTCATTGCTTGCCTCCTTAGAACCAAAGAGAAAACAAGGACACTGTGCACGCTGGCACCCGCCTGGCGCCCGCCTGGTCTCGATCGTCATGGCTCACATCATTGGAACCTCATGAGGTTCGCCTGTCCTTGATCTTTCCATCCCTCGCGAGCCAGCCTGGTGAGGCCGCTCCTGTGGAGGTCTTGTGTCATACGCCTTGGGAGGCTTGGCCCCTCGCGAGGGTCATGAATGCTTGCTGGTGAAGATGGGCCGTACGGGCCCACTTGCAGAGCCGCGCCGTGGGCCGCATGCAAGCAAGTCTGGGGACCCCCGTTCCCAGAACGCCGATAGCGACGACATTTGGAACCATCGCCAAGTGAGTGTGGGAGATAGGGGGGTCCTTCCCACATGACCCAGAAATCATCGGGGATTGGGAGCCTTGACACATATAGTTGTCCCTATATAACTGTTTCCGATATCATGAATATCCCTAACGCTTCATCGTTGCTACTCGTTTGTGCTCGCATTGCCATCGCAGTTGGAGGTTTGTGGTTTTACCAAAAACCTGGCAGATTCCAGGCACGGGAGTTTTCCAGGCACATACCAAACTGGATCTACATTTACGATGCCTGGCACATCAGAAACTGTTCATGATAATAAACCGTGTACGATATAGGTAGACAATCACACACATTTAGTTTTCCAGCACCGTATGTGATAGTGTCTGACGTCACACACGCATTGCAAACGGAAACTGTGTGCATTGTTACACATGTTTCCTCTCCGTGAACCGTGGTGGATTATGATGTATATCGCACACGCTGTGCTTTATTAACCGTGTCCGTCATACTGACCTGCACACCATAATTTCACCCTAATTTAATTGTTGCTATTTAAAATTGTACCTAATTTAAACTTGAAAGTAGGCTATAGTTTATTCATATCCATCAGGTTCAAACAACCAATGCATTATTCGATTCACAGGTACATATATGTTTAAGAATTACATAAGCATTAAATAAAGAATGACGAACCAGCGTTCTATACTTGTACTATTACTGATGGTAAAGAAAGAGGCAATAGACATTCTGGTTGCTGAGCAAGGTGAAGCAGAATGGCCCTATTGTGATATCCAGGATGCAGAAGGCACGAACGACTCTAGCCCAACCCCTTGTGATGGCCGGCCGTCAATCATGTAGTTTGAGAGGTAATCTTGAGTAAACTGCTTCAGGATCCACCGCAAAGGAAAAAAGATTCAGACATTGTCATCTAACACAACTCATTACGGGCAGTAAAAAGAAGGCTACAGGGTTCTTACTTACCATCCTGCAGTTAACAGTTGTCTTGCATAAAGTGTAAACAAATAGTTCGATTGACATCTTTTGACAAATTTTAATAACAATCATTATCAGTTTCCTTACTTGATGTTGGTTCATGAATATCTCATTGCTCCATACGCAGGTCGAAGTGTGGATCTTCGGCAATGACATATATACCTAAAAGCACCAAGTTAATATTAGAAGCTAAACAACAACTGCAAAATGATGTAGTACAACACTACCTCCATCCCATTATATAAGATTTTATTACATGTATGTCTAGACATCATCAGAACATGAAGGTAACACTCTTCCTTGTTGCTATGTAGCCTGGGATTGCATATTTAGTCATTCAGTACAATGCATGTTGCTATCTAGCCTTAGATATATTAAATATGGCCCTAGTTAACCTACTGATAAATGGGTTATAGATATATTCAATGAAATGTCCGATTCGACAATTAATCCCTTATCAGTCCCCAGGCTATATGGTACCAGCTACCGATATCCTGAACAGTGAGTACATCTAAGCAATGCGATGAAACTAACCTCGATGGAAAACAACACTGTTCTCAATATTGTCCTGTATGAGTACATATAAAGGCATGTTAAGCACAATAGGCTAGACATCAACCAAATATATCCATGGTAGACAAGATAATCTACAAATGATAGCTTGAGTGTGTAGGCTTAAGCACCCTAGTTAAGCAAAACAAGAAGTGGAAAGGTGTGTTAACTGCATCAGGCATAACATTTAAAAACAAGCAAATAGTCATTCAAACAGGTATTTTGCAGGTCTAAATTACACTAGATATTGTTAAAAAATGAAAAGGATGTTATGTGCAATATCATTCACAGCAACCAAATATCATAATTCATAGTGGTATTGTTGAAACTGTTATTGATGAAATTGAACTGCACGACAAATAGTTGCACATATAGAGCATCACATTATGAAGAACTGAAATAAACAAGGCATAAGGCCATCTATAGCCGATCCTTTAAAAGTTGAAGGACTAAAACCCTTAGTGGATATATATATACTCCAGCAATTTTTGGCCATTTCTAGTCGATCTCGTAAACATAACGTTGTAAACTTCAATTTGATCCAGTTCAAAGCAGGTTCAACCGAAAGTAGCATGCATTCAAACCTAACACATAGATAGTTTTGCATAACCGAACATAAAACATTAATTTAAACTAATCTAAACTACTTTTGGTCGAAGTGGAGGTCGAGCCAATCCTTCCTCGTCAGGAACGGTGTGTCGCGAGTCGGGTCCAGGCCAGTGCCGTCACTGGTGTCGTTGGGGAAGACACTTGTCATGAATTTCTCAAGGCAGATGTCCTACTGTGAGGACTTAGTCATGAGGCCAACGCATCCATGTGGTAGCTTGAGAGGGGTTGAGTGGGATGAGAGACGCGAGGTTTTTACCCAGGTTCGGCCCCTCATAGTGGAGGTAAAACCCTACATCCTTCTTCATTGATATTGATCATGGTGATGCTCACGATTACAAGGGTGCTCTTTGGCTACCTCTCTCTTGAGAGCTATCGACTTGTCTTTCTCAACTTGTGAAACTTGTCCCTCTTGGGGTACCCCGCCCCTCCTTATATAAGTTGAAGGGCCTGGTTATATGACTAGTCCTAGCACTACTGCAGGATGCTGCTAACGCGACACTATGATTAGAGACCCTTTGACGAAACTGTGTGCGATGTATTAATCACAAATGGTGATGTAAAAAACCGTCAAAAAAGATGCAAAACATTTGCGATGAATGATACATCAAGCACGGTTCAAATTTTAGTTGCGTGTGCGACGAGGGGCATACGGTTGATCTGTATGAACTGTTTGCGATGAGATAGAACAACAGAAACGGGCAGCCAGATCAAGCTGTGTGCGATATACGACATATAGTTCACTCCGATGAACCATTTGTGATGATTGAGGTGGACACAAACGATTCGACATAACAAGATGTGTGTGATACCCGGCAACAGGTCGGTAATCAGAATTGTGTGTGATCATTATAGACATCCCATATGGTCTTTTTTGTGAATTGTGTGCTTGTTAGGGCACACAGTTCAACAATCCAACCTGTTGGCGATAATGTAGAAGATCTCTGTCGAATACATATTACTAGCCGTCTGCGATGAGATTGATAGGATAAACAGAGATATGTACAGTATGCTTAATTTATTCCTTCTTCATGTTGTTGTTGTTGGATGGCCCCGCGACATCGTCTTGGCGAGGACGCTTCTTGCCGCTGACCGTTGGCTTTTCATCACCGCCGCCGACGTCATCATCATTGCTGTCGTCGTCCTCCTCCTCCTCGTTTGACCATTCCTCCTCATCATCGTCGTCATCCTCTTCTTCGTCCTTCGATGACTTCTTGTCCATCTGGTTGTCGTCTGACGACTCTAGAGGCGGCATCCCTTCCATGAACTGGATATAATCGATGTCTGGGCTCGATGCCGGACTCATGGAAGACGAGCGGGATGATTCCGATGTTGACCCATCATTGGGCGCCAGACTGCTCGCCAAACTATCGTCCTCGCTGTCGCTCGATATGGCTACAGAGTGTGTGCCAGTGTGTAGCCAGCCTGCCGGGGACGTTGAAGATGGTGGACACTTAAGCAGGGTATGCAGAGATGAGGAACTGCCAATTGAAGCGGGTATTGAAGCGGGGGTTGACGTATTATCTAACCGCTGATATAATCAACCACAATTATTTGTACCCAGTCACTCCAAATTCCCGGGGTTGCGCAGGCTCCTATTTTCTATTTGGCTGGTTTCCTTTTTTAGGACAAAAACAAGGAACGAGTTTTGGGATTTTGCACCGGTACCGGTATGAACAGAGTAGGACAGTTGGCAAGCAATACATTGAGCTCTTCTTATTGATAAAGCCAGTAATAATCAAACTAGAAAGGAAAAGAAAAAGACAAAGAAAAATATCTGCACGAATCTTCGTGTAACATCAATGGCATAGGACCTAGATGTGCATTACTTAGAGAACATCTAGATGTGCTTTAGCAATACTGTCAAACAAAACCCCTAATCATCATTGCAAACAGCGCATAGAACTTGGCTAATGCGACAACCACAACTACACATGCTAGTTCCTTCTTGTCTCTCGCTTTCATCTGTTGCTTGTGATTGATTCTTTCTTGCTTCATCATACTGATTGTACATTCCATATTAGTCAGTTTCTTCTTCAGCTTTACGTTATCTTCTGCGAGCTTGGTGATAACACTCCAAGCCCTGACATGACATTCTTCATCTAGCCAGTTAATAAAGGCACAAGCCTCATATCCCTGCCAATGTTAAATAGTATTTTGGATGAGCGGTGGCATTAATTGAAGTAAAATGATGAACTTAATTAGCACTAACCTCTCTGGGGCAACTGAGAAACCGCCTACCAATGTCGAATCCCTCCGTGCATACACATCGAGCAGGAGTGTGCCCGTGCACACAACTCAACTTTTGGTACTTCTCAGTGGCGCAAAACTCGGAGTCGAACTCGTGTTGCAGGAGTCTCGAGTCAAGCTCCGAATCTGGCGGTAGATCGCTTTCCTGGGGGGGGGGGGTCATTCAAGATGGATTCAGCAAAGGAGCTATACTTTGGACATGCTAAAAAAGATCGGGATAGATTGGAACCTGACATGACGATTCCGATCTGTAGTACACCTTCCTTCTGATGACCTTAGGCAAGTGCTTGGCGGAGACCGCCGTCGTGGCGATGATACGAGTAGGAGCAGACACACCGAAACCGTCAGCGCCACTCGCCCCCATTCCCCCAATGTCAGCGCCACGCGAGGGAATTTGGAGGCTATGTAGGGATTTGGGGGAAATGGGGAAACTGTGGAGATAAGCTAACGGTCGGGAACTACTTATGGCACTATATGTTGTATACGACACACTATTTACACATGTCGTCCGTGTAAGTATTACAACGTCAGACATGATTTCCGCACCAAACCATGTGAGAAGACAATGTAGGTTAGACACAGTTGTCGTTACATAACCGTATGTGATGTACTACCCTATCCATATAATTGAGTTACGATGAGATACCATGTAAACAGCCGCTCTGTGGATATCTGTCAAAAAAATAGCCGCTCTGTATATAGAGATGGCGGCGGCGACCTAGGCAGCGGCTACCGGGGAAGAGGTCAATCCTCGGTCGGTGGGCGGTGGCGGCGTCATAGGAGGTCAATCCCCGTTCTGGGGCGGGACATAGGAGGAGCTCAACCATCGAGGTTGGGGGCGGCGTGATTCGAGCACACCCATCACGGTCGATGGCAGGATAGTGGAGGTTGAACTTCAGGCAGCAGCCGCACTAAGCTTTGCTCCTCGCCCCTGTTGTCTCAGCGTGCTGCTGCGTCGCACTTGTCTGTCTACTGGGTGGAGGTCGCCGCGTGGCTAATTAATTAAGGTATTCTTTTTGTGAGTGGCTTAATTAAGGTATTCAATTCCTAAGGGTAGTGTCGTACTAGTACTCTGCGTGCAAATTGACCGGCCATTAATTTTTGTGATTGCACGTCTGGATAACAACATGGAGCGCCCTTAGTAATTATTAAAGTAAAACCTTGTGATTTATGCACGCATCTTTGGGCAGCAGTTAATCCATGTATTAATGTTGTTGTTTTGTTTTTAATTACCACTCGTCTGCTGCAGATGGAACGATCTCGATGGATGAAGAATCGGAAAACCGCAGATTTTATCAGTGGCGTGACAGAGTTCATGAATTTGGCTGAAAGTACAAAGAGGAGAATTGGTGATGCGGATTACATCATGTGTCCATGTACTGATTGTGCCAATATAGTCACATGAACATGCAGATGTCCTGATGCACTTAGTCTCTAGGGGATTCATGGATGGATATACACGTTGGACCAGACACGGTGATGAGGAGGTCATGGATGAAGATACCCAGGGCAGCGAGATGCCAAACCCCGATCAGTGTCACATGGATGTTGAATCTAACATCGGGGCAGAGGCGTCAAGCTACCAATGGAACACCGGAAAGCCGAAACGCCCACTTGAAAACCAAGACATCGACGCAGATGACGACAATCTTGATATTCCAGATTTTGCTTCTATGATTGCAGATTTTAAGGGCCCAAAAAGGATATGATTGGGTACAAGGATCTGCCAACCATTGATGCGGACTCCAAGAAAGAATTGTATCTAGGTTGCAAAAAGAAATACTCCAGGTTGAGTGCCACCCTGGCGCTTCTCATATTTGAAGCAACAAACGGTCTATCAAACAAGGGCTTCACAGAGATGTTAGGTATTTTCAAAGAAATTCTTCAGGAAGACAATGTGCTCCCCAGAAGCATGAATGAAGCGAAGAAAATTGTTTGCCCATTGGAACTTGAAGTACAGAAGATACACGCTTGTGTGAATTATTGTATATTGTACCATGGTGAGTACAAAGATTTGCGTGCATGTCCCACATGCAAGCATGCATGATACAAGTGCAGGAGAGCAAAGGACAAGTACAAATTGGATGACGAGATCAAGACAGGAATCCCGTTCAGGGTTGTTTGGTACTTGCCTTTAATTCCAAGGTTGAGGCGTTTGTTTGCAAACCCTAGAGAGGCAAAGAGGTTGCGGTGGAATCATGATGAGAGAATTGCGGATAGGTTTATGAGGCACCCGAAAGATGGGGCTTAGTGGGAATTAATCGAAAAAACTTTTAAAAAATTTGCCAAGATCCTAGAAATATAAGGCTCGGGGAGTGTACAGACGGGATGAATCCTTTTGGCGATATGAGCACCAATCACAGCAATTGGCTGGTGCTTCTGTGCATATATAACCTAGCTCCTTGGTTGTGTATGAAGAAAAAATACATTACGATGTCAATGATTATCCAAGGCCCGAAGCAACCTGGAAATGACATCGACATTTACTTTCAGCTACTGGTAGAAGAACTGTTGACAGTGTATATAGATGCGCCTACTATAAAATGTTATGATGCTTACAGAAAGGAGATTTTTGATCTACATACGATGCTGGTGCACACCATTCAAGATATGCTGGCATTAGGTAACACAACGGGGCAGAAAATAAAGGGAGATGTAGGGTGTGACACATGCATGTATAAGACAGCTAGCAGAAGACTTCCCAACTCACGCAAAACAATGTATTTGCGTCATCGTAGGTTCTTACGGAAAAATCACCCATACCGAAAGATGAAAGCTGAATTTGATGGTACGGCAAAGGCATGTGCCGGCCCAAGACCCTATGATGGGGAGGTGGTCCACAACATGGCTAAAACAATTAATGTTGTGCTTTGCAAGAACCACCCTTTGACGGTGAAACAAACACCCAAGGGTCAAGTCTTTAAGAAGAAATCGGTGTTCTGGAAATTACCTTACCGGGAGATTCTACGTGTATGTCACTGCATCGATGTCATGCATGTAGAGAAGAAAGTATGTGAAAGCATCCTTGGTACTCTGCTCAAGATTAAAGGTAAAATAAAGGATGGTGACGGTTCACGGCTCGGTATGCTTGCCGATCAATCAAAACGCAATAGTGAAGCAGAAGATAATGACAAATTCATCAAAGCTCGCCAGAGTTACAATTTCAGTACAAAAGAAGCAACACAGTTCTTCACCTATTTGTTATTAGTTAAGACACCTTCTTCCTACTGCGCAAACATTAGAAGTCTCGTGGATGTGGGCTCAGGTAAAATGAAGTTGTGACACATGAATTCACATGATTGCCACATAATGTTGACACAAATCCTCCCGGTGGCCATCAGGAATCTGATGGACAAAGATATAAGAAACACACTCATTGACCTCTGTGATTTATTCAACCAACTATGGCAGAAAGTTGTAAATCCTGAAGAGTTGGATCATATGCAAGATGATATTGCAAGAATATTTTCCAACCTAGAGATGTTTTTCCCACCGTCATTCTTTGATGTCATGGTCCATCGCAACATGTATCCCTTCGAGCGGTCCATGGGAATAGTGAAGCACTTTTGTCGGAACCGAAACCATCCAGAGGCAAGCATCCTACAAGGTTATACCATGGAGGAGGTGGTTGAGTTTTGCACCAAATACATGAAAGAAAGACCTATAGGTTTACCCCTCTCTCGCCACGAGGGAAGGCTGAAAGGTAAGCCGGTCCTTGGTAGCACGCAAATGGCTGCACTCGGAGAATTGGCAGAGAAAGCCCATTTGACGTTACTCCTTAACAACCAAGTTCTAATCGCTTAAGCCAAAGAACACTTGGCGGAGATACGCCAAAGCTTCTTACCAATGGTGCCTTCATCAGATGTGGAGATGAAGGAGCACACTAAGAACTACGCCCAATGGCTGAAGAATCGTTCGGCACAAGGATCCATCGATGACATTGCTATGTGGTTGGCACAAAAGCCATCACCTACGGTGTTGACGTACCAAGCATATGACATAAATGCATACATGTTCTACACCGAGGAACGTGATCAGAAGACCTCGTATCAGAACAACTCTGTCTAAATAGAATGCATGACTATAAATGAAGCTGACAAAAGGGTATACTATGGAACCATGAAAGAGATTTGGGAGCTTGACTATGTGAAAGTTAAGGTGGCATTATTCAGGTGCGCATGGATCCCTCTTGGTGAGGTAAGGATTGATGAGTACAGGAAGACCTGCGTTAACAGGACAATGATGGCATATCATGCGGACACATTCATTCTTGCCAGCGATGCTACCCAAATTTTCTTTGTGGAAGACCCCTTGCATAAGAACTACCATTTTGCGATGTATGGGAAGAGAAGGGTAATGGGTGTCGACGATGTTGCCGATGAGGATGAATGCGATGAATTTGATGAGTTGCTAGCCAAGGGATCACGCACCCGTGTAACAGAGTAGTGTAAAATCATCCAAAACCCCAAGTTCATTTGGGGTCAACTTAATGATCCCAGTTCCCCCATATACATGGGAATTAACCCGTAAGACTAGTCTTTATGCCTCCTGTCATGGAATTGTCACGGCAGATGTCCTAGTGTGAGGACTTAGTCATGGAGCCATCGCGATGAGGTTTGCCTAAAGGGGTAATCAGCGCAAAGGACACGAGGAGTTTATACTGGTGAAGGTAAAAGCCTAGTCCAGTTGTAGGTGGTATTGCTATGGTTTCGATGAGCAGGGAGCGAATATGCTTGGCCCAGCTCTCGATCTGTTCTTTCTTGCCCTAAGATGCTGCTGGGTCGTCCCCTTATATACACGGGTTAACGCCCCGCGGCCTACAGAGTCCCGGCCGGCTTATACAATGTATCCGACTCGGTGACCTTTCTTTCCTATCTTACAAAACAAGTCTACATACATGGTGGTTTATATCCGTGGGACATAAGCCGCCTTCGAATTTGGGCCCTCTACCAAGCTTATCCATGAACCGCCATATACTCTTGGGCTTCATTGAGATGAATCGCCATAGGGATGACCCGGCCCCTCCTGGGCAGGTCATACCTAATAGTTATATCCCCAACATTAGGCCCCAGGTTGATTTGAACTTGTTCATGTCAATCTTCAACACTTAGAAAAATCCTTCCTCCTCTTATTGTGAAGAATTGTAACCCACCATGACGTCGCATCCGAAAGTTGCGATAACCCAACTTGACGTCACTTGTAGTTAATGCTATATAGAATCCAAATCGTAATAAATCTTTTTCTTTCCTGACTCTCCAAAAATCGATGTGCCCGTGCCAACACTTACCATTTTACTGTTCCTTGATTCCCATGCCAGCCATTTGTATTTCCAGGCCTATAAATAGGGCCACGGAATCACCTTCCATTCCTCCCCTTTTCCTTCTCGCCTTCTACCTCCTCGCGACGTATCGAATCGCACGAGCTCCGCCGCCATCAACCTTCGTCCTCGACCTCAACTCCGGCCGCTGCATCACCCTTATCAGACTAGAGAACCACAGTGCCACTCCGCTACCTCAACAACATCAGTAAGCCATTCCTTCTTTCGCCATAGATCTGCCATTAGGTTTCATCGGTGTTCATCGATGTTCGTCACCGCTCTTCCTTCTCTTTGTTTTAATCCATGGACTAGATCCGAAAACCACATGAATCTTCACGTGGTAGTAGTTTTAGCACCTGTTTCTGACATTAGAATATATCTTCATCGCCACAGATCTCTTATAGGGCACCTCTACTTTTCCATTGTCGCCTCTGTAGGTTTCGAGTTTATTTTCTTTTCTGAACAACGGTAGATCTGAATTTGTAGCCTCAACCTATGGAACTTGTTTGTCCTAACACTTAGCAAATTATAGCCTTGGTAGATCTTGAATGTCTTTAATCATGACGGCTTATTCTGCTGGTTTATTGTTAGTTCATATATCGTTAGCCCTTGCTTAAGCCGCCATTCTGAACATGCACTGTACTTGTTAACTTGCAATTTTATCAAACATCTTAAGCCGGTAAATTCTTTCCTATCTTTTAGGTTGTCCTTTCACCATGCTGCCCAAAACAATCACGACCTACAATTGGGTTCCCTCCATAGTCACTGAGAGCACCTTGAAGGATTTTGTCACCGTTGGATATTTGCCAGATAAGAGCGTGATGCCTTACCGTGTTCCTAACCCGGGCGAAGAGAAACCTTAGCCTAAGGACGGTGAAGTTATCGTATTTACTGATCATATGAACCGGGGCTGCTCGTCACCCGGCTCTAAATTCTTCAAAGATATCCTACACTCCTTCATACTCCATCCGCAAGACATTGGACCCAATTCCATATCAAACATCTGTAACTTCGAAGTCATTTGTGAGGTATACCTTCAAGAAGAGCCTAGTGTTGAGCTTTTCAGAGAGTATTTTTACTTGAACCGGCAGAACAAGTTCACAAATGGGCTCATCTTGGAACTTGCCGGGATTTCAATTCAACGCAGACGAGATGTCATTTTCCCTCAAGTAGCTCTGCCAAGCCATCCCAAAGACTGGAACCAAACATGGTTCTACTGCAAAGATATCTCGCCGTCTGATGAAAATCCGTTGCTGGGTTATCGGCCTGAGCATCTCGACTCAAAGTACCAACTCCCTAATAAACTTACCACCGCCGAACGCAAGAAACTTGTCCCTACCATCATAAAAATTCAAGCTTTGCTAGGAAACGACTTAACTGGAGTCAAATTAATCCGCTGTTGGGTCGCATGTCGGATCATACCCTTAAGCAGCCGATCCGGCTTGATGTGTACATATACCAGAGGAACATATGATCCCTTACGCCATATCTCTCTTCGACTTACTGAAGAAGGCATCGTTGAGATGGCAACCACGCAGGTAAATAGCAAATATGAAGACTGCAGCAAAGTGGGATTGAATCCTTTCTGCAAGCTTAACCCGACGCCAGAGGTAAATCTTTTGATTTCTTTTCCTTCGGCACTTAAACATTGCATGAACTCAAAATATGTTATCCTTCCACAGGCTAAATCTGACTTCTGGAAGGCCAAATATGACCATGAGGCCGCCAAAAAGGCTAAAGCTGTTGCGAGAGCCACCAAAAAGACCGGTAGGAGGTCTAGAAAGAAACCAAGCGCCTCTGAATTGCTGAAGCTGGATGATGCCTCTGAGTCGGAGGTAGCCCTTGATTATCTTGGCTTGTTTTTAACAACCTTATTGACACTGACTATTGCCAGGATGACACGGGAGCCAGCCAAGCAGTCGAAGAAGAGGTAACTACTATTTCCTCCGACTCAGAACATTTACCAAGGCAGAAACTTCAGCGGGTAACCCGGGAAGTAAGGTTTTCACACCCCTTGGCTTATTCAGATCCTCATTTTCTCTTAAAACGACAGCAACATGAGAGACGCCGTCAGACCCGCACCGGTGGAGATGACGATTTATCCTCCGGCTTACCGAACACTCCTCGGAAATGCCAAAATGAGGTTCTTTTTAACCTTAACCCTTGTATTTACCAGCGAGTTACTTTCATTAATCACTCAATTTTGATTCCATCCTTGCAGGAGATTTCCCATTCCTCCTCTGGCGATCATCACAGACTCAACTGCCGGCTTTCAAGACTGCCCCTGGGTAATAATAAATATCTTTCTTCTGTACCCTTATATATTTATCATTATGCTGATTTTGTCCAAACTTTTTTTAGCGGTCAAGCAAAGCCCAACAAGAAAATGAAGGTGTCAAAGCCGGCCGAGGGTCCGAAAGCCACTGAACCGGACCAAACAACCGTTGTACCAGAACATCCTGACCAGCCAGAAGATCCTTCTCCCAATGCTCAACCTGAAATACCTGAGCCATCTATTGATGAAACCGCTATTGATCCATCAAGTATTGAACCGTGAAGCTCAGCTAACCCACCAGAGACTCATGGTGATGACGTTTTAATCACTGGCAACAGATTCATTGAACCGAGGGATCCAACTGTACTAGCGAGACACTCTGCCAAACAAGAAGTCATGGAAAGGCAGAAAGTGAGGTTTGATGTCTCCCACTATGCTCACCTGAGTGTTAGTGAAGTTTTATCTGTCTATGTCAGTCAAGTGCATTCCGGCCGTGACTTGGACATTGAAATGGTTAAGCAAATGCACCAGAAGTATGAGGTACGTCATCCGGCTTATATCTATATCCTGCCAGCCACCAAGTCTTCTGATTATGATAAACTTGAATAATTTGTAGACTTAAAATATTGACAAGCTTCTGCCCTAGACTCCCTCCGAGTCCGGTTTAAAAACTTAAACCATATGTTGATGATAGCATAACTTTGCATTTGTAGTCCCCAAGGGTCGGCTTAATCAATATGAATGAGACAGTCCTATTAATCATTATGTAAAAGAATAAAACTTAACTGCATATCCCTCATGAGTCGGCTGGGACTGTCAATAGCACACCGGCTCATCCTTAGCAAGAAAACAAGCAATATGCATTAGCCCCCAAGTGCCAAGTGTTATTGCTTGCAAAGCACTTGGGACTTTTAGAAAGAGCCGATTCCTTTGAAAAATTGCTTTGACAAACATTAGCCCCCAAGTGCCAAGTGTTGTTGCTTGCAAAACACTTGGGACTTGTATTTTGTAATCCACCATGAAACATAACGAACTTATGATGTATGCAGGCTATGACCACATAACTGGAAAATCAATTGGCCGAGGCCAAGACCCAGCTGGCGGCTCAGGAAACTAAGACCAACAAGGCTGAATCAAAATTTCAGTTTAGTGTGTCTGAAGCCGAAAAATTGAAGATCGGTTTTACTGCGGACAAAGAGGCATGGGCTAAGGAAAAGACTGCCTTGATTGAGCGTGCTGAGAAAGTAGAGGCGGCTGTGGATGAAGTTACCACTGAACTCACCGGTTTAAAGAACTGTGTGCCTCAGATGGTTTCTGCAATCTTTGGTAAGTCACCTTGTTATTTATCCAGTGTAAGTATTTGTCATCATACTGTAAGTCGCCACTTAACCAATCTTTGCACTTTTTTCTTTCAGGTCCCAGGAGTAGCAACCTTAGCCGAGACACATTGGTGAAACTCAAGGTGGTTTATACTTTGGTTGAGCAATTGTACACTGGAGCTCAGCGGACCCTTGCTACTATTTCTCCAACGAATCAAGGACCAAATATGTTAAGTGATGTCTTGAAGAAGTTGTCCATCTTACCCACAAGATTTCAAGAAATCAAACGGTCTTGTGCTAGAGGCGGAGCTGTAACAACCTTAAGTCGTGCCAAAGCTTGGGTACCGGAACTAGACCTGGCAGATGTAGCTAGCGGGTATCCTAGTCTCAAGGAAGATGGAACTTCTTTTGACCAACAAGACTTTGATGCTTGTGTCAAAGAGATTCGCCCACATGCAACAATCATTGCCGAAGAGACCAACCTCACCAATTATCAGCCGAGTTATGATGCAGATAACCAGAAGATGCTGACGCCTTCATATAAAGTGATGGATTTAATTCCACCCATTCATAAGCACACTTTCGCCCCTGATATTGATCCGTCTGATCTGATTGATGACGAAGCTGAATTCGTCGCCTTGCGTGGCTTTGACTGGTCCAAACCCCACTTCCAAACAGTGGAGGAGGAAGACAAACCGGCAAGGGATGAATTGCAACTGTCAAGTCAGCCAGGCCAAGATTCATGAACCGGGGCCGGTTTATCACCTACTGATTGCGAGACTTAAAAACAATCATCCTTTTGGGCACCAAGCGCCTTGTGATAGGCTAGGTTCAAACTTTTATTCTGCTATGCCATCGTGCATATTTTGCTGTTCATGATACTATTTGTCCGTTATGCGAAAATATACCATATATGATTTATGATATTATCAATTCTAAGTTTGTTCCTGCATACAACAGATGAAAAGTGTCCTGGCGGTTTACCGTTGGACGGGTTATAATTCCCCAATAGAAACTATCATAATTTATAAACAAGCCTGGACTGAATGATAATCATATATGATTAAAAATATGTCATACCTGTGATATTTGATCACACTTGTTGGTTTACGAAGCCAGTGCAATAAGGGCGATAACCCAAGATTTCGAACACTGGTAATTATCAGAGATTGCCGGCTTATGAACAAAGTCGGACTGGGTTAATAAAAACCTGATATTAGCTTTATTTCATACTGGCAACTTATAGTCGGAAACTAGGCCGGGTTAATAAACACCAGATGTTATCTCATACTGGCGACTTATAGTCAAAAGCCAGGCCAAGTTAATAAACACTAGTGATTTACAATCAAACTTTATATGTCTTATCAAATAAACCTCAAAAAGAAAGAATCTGTTGAATGAAAACAAACGAGAAGCGAGGATTTTCATGGGCTGCCAGGCCCTAAACGAGGTTTTTCATGGGCTGCCAGGCCACTAAGTTAAGCCGTTTTACAAACCTTATAAGATGGACCTCACATTAACCAATCGTCATTTTAACTTTGACAAGTTCAGGGTCTGCGTAAGATTCACTTGTCAAACGTTCGACGGGTCTTTCCAGGATTACCTGGGCGGAGTGGCTTACTTAAAAAGGTAGGATAACCCGGGGTTTTAGGTGAAAGTTGTCTTCTCCTAGTCCTTAACTGCCATCTTGATCTGATGATAACCAGAATAAGCATCCAAAAAACTCAGATGCTCACAACCTGCTGTAGCATCAATAATCTGATCAATACGAGGGAGAGCAAAAGGATCAGCCGAACAAGCCTTGTTCAAATCCGTGTAGTCCACACACATATGCCAAGTGTCTTTCTTCTTAAGTACCAGCACTGGGTTAGACAACCACTCAGGATGGATAACTTCAATGATAAACCCAGCTGCCAAGAGCCGGGCTACTTCCTTTGTGATGGCCTTCCGTCTCTCCTCATTAAAATGGCGAAGAAACTATTTGACTAGCTTAAATTTTGGATAAATATTAAGAGTGTGCTAAGTGAGTTCTCTTGATACACCCGGCAAGTCTGAAGGCTTCCATGCAAAGATGTCTCGGTTCTCACGGATGAACTCGATGAGCGTGCTTTCCTATTTCGGATCCAGATTAGCACTAATGTTGAACTGCTTGGATGAATCGCCAGGGAAAAAATCAACCATCTTGGTATCATCTGCTGATTTAAAATTTAAAACCGGATCATGCTTTGTAGTTGGATTTTTCAAAGATGTCATATCTGCCGGATCAACATTGTCCTTGTAAAATTTTAACTCCTGCGTTGCACAAACTAACTCAGCATAGGCTGCATCACCTTCTTCACATTTCAAAGCTATCTTGCGACTTCCATGCACTGTAATAGTTCCCTTGTGACCCGGCATCTTAAGCTGCAGATACACGTAGCAAGGCCGCGCCATGAACTTGGCATAAGCTGGCCGTCCAAACAGAGCATGATATGGGTTGTGGATCTTGACCACTTCAAAGGTCAACATCTCTGACCTAGAGTCATGATCATCTCTGAAAACAACTTCCAAAGCTATCTTACCAACTGGATATGCTGACTTACTAGGCACCATGCCATGGAAAACAGTGTTTGACGACTTAAGATTTTTATCAGTCAACCCCATGCGACGGAAGGTTTTATAATAAAGGATATTGATGCTGCTTCCACCGTCCATGAGTACCTTAGTAAACTTATACCCTCCAACCTGAGGCGCAACCACCAAAGCCAAGTGTCCCGGATTATCTACCCGGGGTGGGTGATCATCCCGACTCCACACAATGGGCTGTTCAAACCAGCGCAAGTAACGGGGAACCGCCGGCTCAACGGCATTAACTGCCCTCTTATGAAGCTTCAGGTCACGCTTACATAAGCTAGTGGTGAAGACATGATATTGTCCACTATTCAACTGCTTTGGGTTGCTCTGATAACCAGACTGCTGCTGTTGACCCCCCTGATTACTCTACTGGTTGTATCCACCCTGGTTGCTGTGATTACCTTGATTTCCTTGGAATCCAGAGTTAGAACCGCCACCGCAATAACCCGGACCGTGAGAGCCGGATCCTGAACTGCAACCTGGCCCATGACTGTCATGAAAAAGATTGGAATTCTTGTGCTCTTTCATAATGTTACAATCCTTCCAGCGGTGCCCGGATGGTCCTCCCCTCGTACCATGTCTTGGGCAGGGCTGATTTAACATCTGTTCAAGATTGATACCGGATCCTCTGACCCGTGGGGGAGGTTTACCCTTGCAATGCTGACTATTATTCTGTGCATTGGTGTTAGCCACAAATTCAAAACTATTATCAGCCTTGCGCTTACCATTGCCTCCCTGGTTCGCCGGGTTATGCTGCTGTCCCTTGCCATTGCTGCTCTTCCTTCCCTTCCCCAGCTTTTCGTCATCAGACTCGGGGTCCTTGGTACTATCAGAGTCAGCATACTTAACCAGAGCCACGATGAGCATCCCCATGTCATTGTAGTGGCGTCTGAGCCGCCCTAGTTTCTGCTTTAAGGGCGTGAAACGACAATTGTTCTCCAACATCAACACTGCTAAGTCGGCATTGATGTGATCTGACGAGTGCAAGATTGCTGAGACCTGGCGGAACCAATGGGTTGTTGACTCACCTTCTTCTTGAACACAGGAGGCCAGATCCACAATTTACATGGGCTATTTACATGTATCCTTGAAGTTCTAGATGCATCGGGCTTTTAACTCGGACCATGACCCGATGGAATTAGTAGGGAGTCCTTTCAACCAAGTACGGGCCGTTCCCTCCAACATTAAGGGGGAATATTTAGCACAAGCAGCCTCGCTGACATCTAGCAATTCCATGGCCATCTCATAACTCTCAATACATGCCTCAGGACTTAAATCGGCTCTATAGTTAGGCACCTTGCGAGGACCTTTGAAATCCTTGGGCAGACGCTCATTACATAGATCCGGTACTAAGCATGGCACACCCAAATTTCTAAAGGTTACACCTGGCTCCATGGAGGTGGTAGGACGAACCGGAGTAGGTTGACGGGCCACATACTATGCCGCTAACTCGGCCTCTCGACGGGCTCTCCCTTGATCCTTCACATTCTGAGCATCAATGCCACCGCCCGCTGGGTTATGTCCGCAGGGCGGGTTACGATTCCGTCCACTGCTTGACACCGCCAACTCATCAATACGTCTGCTATAACTCCGACTCAAGCGAGGGGTGGAATGAATCCTATCACGACTGTAAGAATAAGCCTGCTGCTGAGTCAGTGCCGTCTGAAGAAGCTCTCTAGCCCTCCGTGTCTCAACCGCCGTCGGCGACTCACCATCAACTGGGAGAGACGCCAATCATGACGCCGCAACGATCATGTTATCCAAAGGGTTAGAATAATGACCTAGTGGTGTTGGCACGTGCTGCGGCGGGTTACTGTTCTGACGTCAGGGTCTGTTGCACGTGGCTGAACCGACATACCCGTCCCAGGCGCATCGACCCGCTTTACTACTGCTGGGTCACTCGCTCCTGCTCCTAGTGTGTTAAAGAGATTCCTTGCCTCATAAACTGACGGTAGACGAGTCTGATGTCTCCTCCTCATTACTTCGTTTGAAGCATTCTGATCTAGCATGAGCTGGTAAGACTGTGACTGAATTCGTTGCACCTGAGCACCCAAAGCAGCCCGTTCCTCGGCCATCCTGGTATTCTCTGCGTTTAACACCTCTTTGGCCTGTGCTATTTCGTCACGCAATTTCATGATCGCCGCGTTATGCTGATCTTGATCCGCCGGGTTAACCACCGTTGTTAACAACACTGTCAGCTTGTCTAGTAAGTCGGTTAAAACCTAAGCCAGCGGGCGCTCAGGGCCTCCTGCCCCGGCAACCGCTGCCGCTGCTAACCCGGAAATTAGCTCTGCCGCCGTTGATGAGTGCTGCATGGGCTGTGTACCGGCCATGAAGATTGCAACCCGGTTCGGCGGCTCACAGGGGTCCGGCATACTGTCGCCATCGGAACAGCCCCCAAGCCGCCCATTTGGCTGTTGGTACAATGACTCGGTCTCACCGGTGGATGACTCGCCATAAGAGTGAACGACGGTCTCACCGCCAGATACCGATCTATCCTCAGATTCCGCTCCATGGATAAATCCCAAGAAGCCATGATTCATGGTGGGCAGAACCAGGGCGAGTCTCGCACGCTGAGCCGTGTCGATGATGTCGGTGCAGATGTCCGGCTCAGGGCCCGGTTCGCTGATCATGCCGATGAAGACATGAATTCCACCGAAGGGGACCCGGTACCCGTAATCAATTGAGCCAGCCTCGGGGCTCCAGCCTGCGTCGTTGATGTAGAGCTTTCCACGACGTATCTTGGTCATCCGGCCCACAGCGTATCCCTTGATCCCTTCGAAGTTTCCCTCTAAGAACTTGAAACAATCGTGTGAAAGCCCCACGGGGGGCGCCAACTATCGTGTAATTGTCATGGCAGATGTCCTAGTGTGAGGACTTAGTCGTCGAGCCATCACGATGAGGTTAGCTTAAAGGGGTTAATCAGGGCAAAGGACACGAGGAGTTTATACTTGTTCGGCCCCTTACGGTGAAGGTAAAAGCCTAGTCCTGTTGTACGTAGTATTGCAAGGGTTTCGATGAGCAGGGAGCGAATACGCTTGATCCGGCTCTCGATCTGTTCTTTCTTTCCTACTCCTCCGCTGGGTCGTCCCCTTATATACACGGCTTGACGCCCCGCGGCCTACAGAGTCCCGGCCGGCTTATACAATGTATCCGGCTTGGTGACCTTTCTTTCCTATCTTACAAAACAAGTCTACATACATGGCAGTTTATATCCGTGGGCCTTAAGCCGCCTTCGGGTTTGGGCCCTCTACCAAGCTTATCTATGAACCGTCATATATTCTTGGGCTTCATTGAGATGAATCGCCATAGGGATGACCCGGCCCCTCCTGTGCGGGTCATACCTAATAGTTATATCCCCAACACCTACCCTGCAACTTAATTCGTTCAATTTAGAACTGTCGCATGTACTGAATTTGTGAGTTATGCCCGGTTTTCTGTTGATGTAAGAACCGTTAATATGTTGACCTTGATATACTGTCAGCTCAGGCAACGAATATGAAATGTTTTTTGTTATTATTATTATATCATAGAGGTATCACACTCAATTAATCTCACTACAGTATGTGTGAACAAAAATATGCAATCTGGTTTGCGAATAGAACACGGTTCGTTGATGAAAGCCATGTGCCAACCAAACCCCGCCACCCCGCAACGATCTGAGTCGTGCTATCTGATTGGCCAGAACCCAAACCCCATGGATCATACGTCTGCACTGTTGGATGCTCCCAGATGGAACGACGATCCTCATCCCTTTTGACAGCACATGGAGTTCCAGTGGTAATTTTATTTTTATGCACAAAATGCATGTTAATCTCAAAAAATGTATTAAATACAGCTAATGATACCTGAAATGCGCCAGAAAATCAAACCCGTGGTATAATGGTGATTGCGTACCGTGGAAATTTTTATGAGGCCAAACGATGAAGTCACCGGCCACAGGAGTTTCAATTGACACGTGTCCTTTTGGAAAACCATGATCCTTCATGTGAGATGCTCCGGTTTGGACGGAGCGGTCATCAAAACTTGTGCCAAACTTTACCAATTTTTTTCCACGGGGTCATGAGGGCACGCACATCAATTTTAATGATGTCCGAACTCCATCTGAATTTCCTGTAATTAAAATACCAATTAGGTCTACGCAAGTGGCCGCACCTCGCGGCCGAAATTTTTGAAACTTCTCCCCGCTTCTCGAACAAATAGATGAAAACTCACAAAGCGATGCAGAAATGATCTGTGCACCTTCTTTGCTAGGCTGGTAGTAAGGGGGTATCATAGCTAGTATCATGCATGCCAACTAGGCAATTTTGATGAGCTATCATAGAATTAATTAAATAAAGAGAGAGGGTTAAGTATCATATCATGAAACCGTATCAGAATAAATGCTATGCTACTATGTGTCATGCATGACAATATAAATAAAGTACTACGTATGATACTAGCTACTCTATGATACTATGCATTAGAGCAAGTATAATAGAGTGACATAAGACTAGCCACAATGGGTAGTAACATAGAATTTTACTAGTCTATGTTACTACCTCTATAGTGGGGAGTAACATATATGTAGTAACATGCAATACTTCATTTATTAGGCTATAGACTCATCTTCCCTTGAGATGTGTGATGTTACTCATACTACTAGTAACTAGCTATGTTACCACTTTCCTCTCTTTCTTCATTTATTGCTTGCTACATCATCTATTTTATCTAGATATGTGTGATGTTACTACCTATTTATGTTACTCCCACTGTGGTAGTCAAAGCAGCCTATAAGGAATAGAATAATATATATGTGCTTTAGTTGGAAGAAAGAGAAGATGAGAGAGAAAAGAAGCGGGCTCTTGGTTAGTAGAGCCAGTTGCAACACGAGACCCAAGACACATTGTGAGGATGTAAGGTGGGCCAACTATTGATAAACTAGTACGCATTTAAAACTTATTATTGTACATGCCTGCTAAGAGGTTGGTTGTATATGACATGGCAACTTATTATAGCCGACCCTCGGCTGTATTATTAATCATGCTCTTAGAGAGCTAGCTAGTATTACTCCCTCCTTTCTGGTTTAGGCTGGTTGTAATGGTAGTATCATAAGCGGTATCATGCATGCCAACTAGACTTTCTAGATGATGTGGCACATAATTAAATGAGGACAGAGAGGACGTGGTATCATATCATGATAACGTGCCATATTAAATGTTGTACTACTTTGTGTAATGCATGACAATTAATAAGGCAACCGAAGATACTAACTGATGATACTATGCATTACGGAAGTAGTATCATACACTAGTATATATCATATGCATGATACTAGTATATGATACTCCCCATTACAACCAGCCTTTTATAAGGCTCAATTCAAACTCTCACCAACCAAGGTAGATGGTGAGTTGTGGAATACTTTTTGTAGTTTGCAAAAACACCCAATTAATGCTTTTGTTTTCCACAAAAAATTATGTTTTCCAATGTATTAATTGCAATACATGCATGCATAAAGTACATGCATTGGTCAACTTTCGCTTAATACTTGCATTCAAATGATTTAATGCACCTTGGAATTTGAACATGTGATGGGGAACAACCAAATTGAGTCTTATAAAATGGAAAAACTAAAATTTTGAGATAAGTCTATAAACCGGAAAGGAGGGAGTATATAAGCATGATACTAGTATATGATCGGCAATACCTCCGTAATGCGCGCATGCATAGTATCTTAGGTTTCCTTATTAACTGTCATGCATGACACAAAGCAGTACAACATTTAATATGATACAGTATCATGATATGATACCACACCATCTCTTTCCTCATTTAACTGTGTGCCACATCATCCAAAAAGTCTAGTTGGCATCCATATTACGACTAGCCTTATTAGGGTGGCCATAGTGGGGGTATCATAGCCAGTATCATGCACTTGGGAATAGAAAATATGATGATGTGGCAAAGAAGCAATAACATAGGTAGATACCGTAACATATATATATATATAATAAATGCTATACTACTTCGTGTCATGCATTGGCATAAATACGGTCATCTATGATATATATATACTACTCTATGATACTATATATGCACTATGAAGGTACGTATGTAGTATCCAATGGCGGAGGCACGAGGGGGGGGGGCAGTAGGGGCCCCGACCCTTCCCAACATTAGTCACTTCTTTGTATTTTGGGCGTGAACAGTAAACTTTTTGTTATGTTTCCTTAATCGGGCCCCCCTCGAGATCATAAATTTACGATTCCTGCCTCCGCCACTAGGAGTCCTGGACTAAGGGGTCCTTGGGCGTCTGGCCTGTTGGCCATGGCCCGGACTGATGGGCTATGAAGATACGAAGGCCAAAGACTACACCCGTGTCAGGATGGGACTCTCCTTGGCGTGGAAGGCAGGCTTCGCGACTAAATATTTAGATTCCATTCTTTGTCACCAACCTTGCGTAACCCTAGATCCTTCCGGTGTCTATATAAACCGGAGGGCTTAGTTCGGATAGGGCAGATTCATTATCATAGCCATACAAGATAGACCTCTAGGGTTTAGCCTAAACGATCTCGAGGTAG
>NW_024115211.1:0-5583 GCF_003073215.2 Triticum urartu | reverse complement strand
TGCCCCCCCGCACCGCCCGCCAGAGGAGCCACCTCCACCGTTGCCGCCGCCTCGAGCTCCGTTGCCTCGTCCCGCAAGATTGGCCGACAACTAATACCCGGTGTTGGCATTGTCCTGACGCGCCTCGTAATCCAGCATGTGCGAGTACACTTCATCGAGAGAGATGCCGCCGTTGGCCAGCAGCAGATTGATCGATGTGACGAGGGCGTTGTACGAGTTATCAAGGCCTGTGAACATGTAGTCGATCACATCAGTCTCGGAGACGAGGCTGCCGGCCGCAGCAAGCTGGTCAGCGAGACCCTTGACATGGCCAAAATAATCAGCCATGTTCATGTCCTTTTTCTGGGCGTGCGTGAGCTGCCTCTTAAGCTGCATGATCCTAGAGCGAGACTGCGAGGCGTACATGCGCTCGAGTGCCGCCCATATCTGCGCCGAGGTCGTGAAGTTCAGCGTGCGCGCGATGATGTCGGGCGAGAGCGTGGAGAGGATCCTGGCAAGGAGCAGCTGGTCCTGGGCGTGCCAGACCGTATGGGCTGGGTTGATCACCATCTCCGCCCCTTCAGCGGTGGAGGCGGGAATGAGGCGCGCCGGGGGGTTGCTCTCGCCGTTGACGAAGCCGAGAAGCTGATGCCCCCGCAGGATGGGGACAATCTGGGCCTTCCAGAGGAGGTGATTTTCCCTTGAGAGTCTCACCGTCACCAGCTGGGCGAGGTTGGGCACGGCGACCTGCCCGGTCATCATCGACCCAACTGGAAGTGAGGAATTGGTGAGAGCACCGGTGGTGCCGGAAAGCTGGGAGCTCATGGTTGCCGATGCGGTGGACGCAAGGTGTTGGGAGAGGTGGTCATCGCGGCGAGGAGAATCGCAGCGAGAGATGGGTTTCTGGACGTGCGTCGAAGCTAGGCTCTAATACCATGTGAAAACACGAGGTAGATTGGATCGCACATCCAAACAGATGGCGCAGGCTGCTATTTATATTTAGGGTACAATAACCGATCATGTACAACAGAAAGATATGCTCGGTTATAGATATGTACGGGTAGTACAAGTTAGCTAACAATATCTAACTACCTGCTAGATACTAACTAATCACAGCTATCATGTATATCTGCTAACAGTTAGTAGCAACAGTTGTTGCTGATCCAACGTCCCTTTCTGCAGGAACAACTAAAAGAAGCATGTCTGAATTAAATGGAAGCTGCGATGAACGGGGTTTGGCATACCCTCATGTTCATCCAGAGCACCGCTCGTTGTGTGACAGCGGCCCGATCAACATTGTATCCTACTCACATGGTTGCTGGCTTTGTTTGGTACCACTAATGGTTTGCTTCTGGGGCAGACTATGATTTCGTAGCTACGATAATCAATAGAGCAGGCAGATCTGAAACCAGAATGCCTAGAGGACACAGGACAGGTGCTCGGCGCCACCGGCTCCTGGTACAATGGTGCTGGCTGAACAGGGGCCAGCTTCGGCTCAAATCGAAGTTTTGTCACAAAATTTGCAATGTGTAAATGGAATGTTTGATTTGAAGGTACAAGATAGATACAATCATTTATCCATGTTTTGGAAAAGCAAAGGCAGATGTAAATATACTGGTACAGATAGGAGGTTTAACAAACACCTTGGTTGCTTTAATTTTGTGGCTGCTCTCGCCTTGGTTAACACATACAAGTATAAGAAAACAACGAATGATAAGAGAGAGATATTATCTAATTGCGACATAGATACCACAACAATATGTACGAAGGAAAAGAGAAGAAGAATTAGCATTCTGAACCAAGAAAGGCAAGAAATAGTTCTGTATGAAGAAATGAAACTGATACCTGAAAACCAGCCAATGGACCTAGTCATAAAATTTCCAAACCAAGGTGGGACGATTGGGGTGCTCCTTCATTGCTTTCTCCATAGCAGCTTTCAGCTCAAGTTTCGCATCCTTATCATGCTCAATGCAAAGATGGTGCAAGCTGGGCAAAGCTCCCAGTATCTCCACGTCTTGCTCCATGATCGTGTCCATGGGGATGTATAGTTTCTCGAGCTTGATGAGCGAGGCCATCCATGCCGGAACCTTTGAGACCACACCCCCATGGATGGTAAGCTCCCGAAGGCCACACGAAGGATCGGGGAACCATGGACCCTCAAAGTACTCGTTGGTTGCCTCATTCATGTCGATGTGCAAAGACTCGAGGCCAGCTTTGCTGAGCTCACAGATGGAATATATCAACTTCTCCGCATACCAATTGTCTCCAGAATCATAGCTGTTGAATAATATGCTCAGCTTCCTCAGATTTTTCAATTGGCCAAGCCTCTCGAGAAACTGTATTGACTGAGTATAGACATTGAGACCTTCCAACACCCGCAGTACCTGCATTTCTGCGACTTCATCCGTCACTGTTACATAATCATCCACAGATAGAGTTACATAACAGGTCAACTGTTGTTGGATGATCACAGGGATTTCCATTACTTTGTTGTATCCATATATGTCAATCTCTAGATGCCGCAGCCTTGCCACTTGTTCTGGAAGCTTTGTGAGGGCATGGGCATGCTTGAACCTCAAGTACTTGAGGTGCCACAAATTGCCAACACCAGCAAGGTGATCATCTTATAA
This sequence comes from Triticum urartu, assembly GCF_003073215.2. Taxonomy (NCBI): domain Eukaryota; kingdom Viridiplantae; phylum Streptophyta; class Magnoliopsida; order Poales; family Poaceae; genus Triticum; species Triticum urartu. Next base: position 2,974 of record NW_024115211.1, on the reverse strand, counting down.
CTGCAAACACTCATTGAAGTCCAGAACACGCAAGAGTTGACACTCCAATAAAGATGGGATTTTTGCATTACTGCCAAACACATGGAGTGAACGGGCATGAGATACATCGAGACCCAGTGGAATCTCTCCATCATTCTGCAAAGACACTCGACGAACCTTGCCCTTTGAGTCAGGATTTACAACACCAGGTACACCTATTACGGTAACAAAGTTCTCTTCGACGGCCTTGGATACAATGAAATCAAAAATAGTGTCATGAAGTCGGCAACTCTCCACCTGATCACCAAATGTCCTGTCTATCTCCATAGGTCGGATCAAGCTCCTATTGATGAGCTCATTGAAACACATCTCTCCAGACTCATGCAATGTATACCCATCCCTCTTGTGAATGAATCCCTCGCCAATCCACCTCCTTATCAGATTCTCCTTCTCGATAGCATGATCCTTCGGAAATATACTCAGGTACAGTAGGCAAGTTTTGAGATGAGGAGGAAGATCCATGTAACTAAGGGATATTATATTTACCATGTCTTCGATGGTACTATTTCTTAGGGCATGACCAATTGAATCATTCACTTGCTCCCATAGTTCCTTTTCACTTTCTCTATGAGCCAATACACCTAATATAACAATGATTGCCAAAGGTAAGCCAGCACATTTATCCAAGATTTGACCAGAAATTCCTTCAAGGTGTGAAGGGCATTTTTCTTGGGAGTTGAATAGTCTTTCGTAGAAAAGTTTCCTCGAGTGCACCATACTAAGAGGCCTTATATTGTATATATGGCCATGGAAAGAGGAACAACATGATTGGGCGACATCATCTATACGAGTGGTGATCATTACGTTACTGTTAGAACTGATTGTGGGAAATACACACTTGATAGCCTTCCATGTTTCCACATCCCATATATCATCAACTACAATAAAGTACCTGCAAAAATATATAAATAAAATTAATTCTACCGAAAAAAGAGATAGCAATGGAGATTCAATACATCTTGAATCATATACTTGTTTGGTCACATGGTCAGGACAAGTTCCAATGGAATTTGCACTAGAATGAACAACTCACTAGTTGTTTCCACTAGTACATTGTGATGCCTCAAGAAATATAAATAATTTACAAGCTAAATCCCCCCCGGAAAGGTAAACTCTTCATTTGGTATTTACACCGAGGGGTGATCTAAACAAGGGACAACATTGCTAGGCCTAACTGGCATGTGAGTAATCAATGATTTCTTTGTTATAAAGATGAAACAACTAAACATCTCTTCTTCAAATGTTAGCTCAGCTCGAAGCATAAATGCCATTCATGTTGCTTCTAAATAGTATCTGCCTTAGTGTTATGGATGTGTTCTTGGTCACGAGAGAAATAGCAAAACTGCCTGTCTAGATCAAAAATTCAAAATACATTGACGTAGCCACTTCTCTAAGCATGCATGCCAACATAGGTGTCGCGGTAATCACAAAAGTTTGATTGCTGTGTGGTAAGGGGTCAGTCAACCAATAAAGACAATTGTTAAGGGGTAAGGCTAAGCTATCTTTCTCGTTAAGAAAGCGATCCATCCTAAGAGACTAAGAGATCAGCATCATACTAATGACTGTGTTGGGGGTACCGATTTCCTCCTGCTTTGTGCGCGTGCCATTGACTCCTTTAATGGGTCGAAACCTACTTAGTTCTCATTTTTGTTTCATCTATACAAGAAAACAAGGATTTGTGTTTAGGTTATGATTCTACCAGATATGTCTTTTTTATTCCGTCAAAAACTATTTTACGGTATAGGCGCTTATGACCTCCCCCTCTATTCCTTGCAGTAATGATTCTTTTGGAATTATGACCTTTATCACAACGGTGCCGTCCATGGATCAAATTATTTCTTGCAGTCAAGCTTTGTTCTTCCTTTGCACTCGAGGACCAATGTCCGTCTGGCCCGAGGAAACCTTTGCACGCCTCCATTACCTTTTAGGAGGCCTACGCCCCATGGAAAATGTCTACCTGAGACTGTCCCTTGACCCGCGGTTGAAGCTTATCCATAGAGAAGTTATGTTACAGAAGTAGGAGAAAATCTATCTACATTTTCATTCACTTGCATTAGTAGATCCAAGGCATACAGTTACCAACTCGCCCCGGGTGGGTTCTAGGAATGAGAGCACTTATCTATCAAGGGGCTTTAGCACTAAGGGCGAGCGAGAAACTAAATCGAGTGATTTTTTTTTCACCAGCGCCCTTTTTTTTGCGGGTACTAAGAGTCCTCTCAATACCAACCAGCAAACATCATCATTTGGCTGGGTCTTGTCGGTATCAACAACAAGAAAGAAGAATCATATTACTGGATAGCTAGCAAAACAAATAAAATTGTTAGGATTCGAAGAAGTGGTACCTTTTGTTTTTGAGGAACTCCAAAATCATGTTGATAAGTTGTGGTAAGTCCTCCATACCAGGGGAATATTTCTTATTTAGCTGACTGTAAATGGCATGCATAACTTTGATGATGTCTGGATATTGTGACACAGATATAAAAACATGACACTCAAAATATTCTTTGAGATCCTGGTACACTTGATTTGCGAGGGTTGTCTTGCCCAGTCCTCCAAGCCCAACAACAGCCACTATGTTTGGTTGCTGTTGCGTAGAGTCACAATCGGCCAACAGTTGAACGAGCTCTTTCTTGTGTCTATCGACATCAACAAGCTTGGACATATCCTCGAACATGTCAAGAGCTCTGGGATCAATGTTGGACGCATTGCTAGCGCTGGAGGCGACGGCCTAGTGGATCTTGTACCTTTTGGCTACATGGACTAGTTGTTTCTTCTTCAGTTCATCGATAGCCTTCACGATCTGATGGTGAGCCTTGGTCCGGTCCAGCATGACCTTAATCTTGTCCATGAATCCGTTCGGCTTGGCGGGGGGTTTGTCGCCGCCGACGGGAGCCATTAACTCGTCGAGGGCGTCCTCAATGTCGCAGGACAGCTC
>NW_024115210.1:0-12852 GCF_003073215.2 Triticum urartu | reverse complement strand
AGTGTAATAAGTCTTCAGATCACACAGACAAGAAGACTTAAGTGATGCCTAATTCTCTTTGGCTCTGGGTGGTTAGGGCTTTATCCTCGCAAGGAATTCTCTCTCAATGGCTTCGAGGTGGGTTGCTCTCAAATGACAACAGCCGTACTTTAACTCTGAGCAGCCAACCGTTTATGGTTGTAGGGGGTGGGCTATTTATAGCCACTAGGCAACCCGACCTGATTTGTCCGAAATGACCCTGGGTCACTAAGGAACTGACACGTGTTCCAACGGTCAGATTTCAAGCTCACACGGCAATTTACTTCGGCTGCAAGCAAAGCTGACTTGCCCGACTCTGGACAAGATTCGCTCTCAAAGTCTTCACTCGAAGACATAGGTTTTGTTTAAGCATCACTTCAGTCATTCTGACCGGTTCTCTTGGACCCCACTTAACAGTACGGTAGTTTCTATGACTCAACACAGAAGAAAGAGAACTACGAAAGATCTAAGTCTTCGAGCTCCATAGGCTTCATGTGGTGTCTTATCTTGTCATAGTCTTCAATGTGAATATCTTCATATACCACCTTTGACTTCAATGTCTTCATACATTTTTAGGGGTCATCTCTGGTAGGAAAACCGAATCAATGAGGGACTTCTACCTGTGTTATCCTGCAATTCTCACAAACACATTAGTCCCTCAACTAGGTTTGTCGTCAATACTCCAAAACCAACTAGGGGTGGCACTAGATGCACTTACAGTTGGTCAGGCAAACTCGATGGGACCGAATCACTCATTTCGGTGAGACTGAAACGTTACGAAAGGGAAACAGAGAGTTCGCATTGCGAACTCGGTGGGACCGATCGCTCATCTCGGTTGGACCGAAACGTTACGAAGGGAAACAGAGAGTTTGCAATTCCATCTCGGTGAGACTGAGATCCCTATCGGCGAGACCGAAATGACTAGGGTTTCTGTCAGTGGCTATGTCAAGTGAACTCGGTGGCACCGAATAGAACATTTCGGTGGGGCCGAGTTTGACTTTTGGTTTAGGACATATGTGGATATGAGAAAGTGGTTGAGGGTTTTTGGAGCATATTACTAAGCATTTTGAGCAAGTAAGTCATTAAGCAACACCGCATCCCCTTTTAATAGTATTGCCTTTTCCTATGGACTCAATGTGATCTTGGATAACTAAAATGAAAATGTAGAGTCTTGAGCTTGAGCCAATGTGTGTCCTTAGCATTTTGAGGGGTCCACATTCCTAATCTATGTCATGCAAATCATTAAACTTTTTGAAATGGTTATCTTGAAATGGTGTTAGTTCAATGAGCTATATGTTGTTAATAATTACCAAAACCACCCAGAGATAGTTGCACTTTCACATAGAAAACTGAATCTGCCATGGCAAAAACACTAAGTATCAGTGATTCAAATTGCTAGGTACATAGTTATGCTCTTGTGGACCGCAGCATGCCCACCTCCCATTATCACAACACGAGCCGAGGCCCCCCCCGCGGGACTGGCATCGGTGGTCGAAGGCGGGGGAATGGACGAAGCAACACCAGCAGCTCCTCCACGGGGTGGCCGGACGAGACTCCGGCACAATTCGATGGTAGCGTGGTCGCGTCGTACACCACCTCTCCATGACGATGTCCGTCGCGACAGCGCGACCCCCTCCCCTTCGCGACCCACCTCTTGAAAGCACCTTGCCGACGCCCTCGAGAAGAAATGCAACAAAGAAGGGGCATATGGGACGCCCATCAACGGGAACCACGACGGGGACAAAAAATCGGCGGAGAAATCAACGGGCTTAAGCTGTCGACGTGCCTGCGCTCGAGGGCACCGCCATGACCCGCGCTCAAGGCTCGCCATGTCCCGCGCTCGAGGCCGCCACCGTGTCCCGCGCTTCTCCCCGCGTTCGAGGCCACCGCCGTGACCCATGCTCGAGGCCGCTGCCGTGTCCGGTGCTTCTCCCCTCGCTCGAGGCTACCACCGCGTCCCGTGCTCAAGGCCACTGGAGGTCGTCAGGCGGGCATTACTGCTTGGTGGTGCGAGTCATCCCGTCGCTGATTTGGACGCTGACGGAGAAGAGAACCTAGCGCCTCCACGCCCGAGCTTCCTGACTGCATCAAGCCTCTCCCGCCCGCTTTTCGCTCACCGCCTCCGCACGTCCCCATCCCGGCCGCCGTCGGCAAGCCATCGCGCCGGCCGCACCTCCTCTGTTTTCTTTTCCCTCCATCTGTGTGTTGAGAAGAGAGTGGAGACAAAGTGGAGATGGGTTCGGGTTATCCCCAACGGCGGCAGCTGACCTACATGGCACCTGTGTACGCAAGATTCACTCCATGAAGGTCGATGCGTAGACAGCGTTCAGCTTGAGAAGAGAAAATATGGCACGTTCGGGAGTTATCGATACCGTTAAAAAATATCATCATAACGCCGGAAGAACTAGAGAAAAAACTGAGCAGACAGAGAACTAGTAAAATCCTCGAGGTAGCCTATAAATACGCATCCCCGCTGCGCTCTAGGGTTCTCCGTTTTGCGCCGTCTTATCCCTCCGCTCCTCACAAAAACGTGCTTCTCGCCGCCACCACCCTAACCCTAGTTCCCCCGCCGCCATGGCCGACGACCACTACTCCTCCAAGCGCAAGTACGACGACTCCCCGCCGCCGCGCCGGACGGGATTCTCCTCCGGCCCGCCGCCCGCCTCGCCGCCGGTTGCCGGTGCCCCGGTGCCATCTTCGTACAACACTGTGCCGCCGCCTCCCGACGAGATCCAGCTCGCGAAGCAGCGCGCGCAGGAGATCGCAGCTCGGCTCTTCAGCGCCGCTGAGGCGAAGCGTCCCCGCGTCGACAATGGCGATGACGACGTGGGCACCGGTGGGGGAGGAGGGGGTTCCCTGGGGAGCGGTGGCCGTATCGGCGGTGGCGGCCTCGGATTCTCGTCCTCAGCCGGTGGTGGTGAGTATATTGGCTATATCTAGTGAAACACTTATTGGATCGGGAGATCTGTTTTTTGTGTGCTTGTGGTCGCGGCTGCTGTTATGCTGTTTATTTAGTTTGTTCCTTAGCTGCTGAGTACAGCTATGCGGTCCGTTCGATTTAGCGACATGTTCAGGAAGCAGTTGAAGTAAATAGCCCGCCTAGGCTAAAGCTTAGCCGTGCTACGATCTAGGCAACAACAGAACTCGTAGCGATTTCGTTATCCTCATGAGGAAGTTTAGATCTCCAAATTGTGTGTCTCTAGGGCATATCTAAGTAACTTAATCAAGCATAAAAAGAAAAAGAAAAAGAGGAAAGAAAATACCCACACGAATCTTCGTGTAAGATCAATGATACAGGACTTAGATGTGCAATACTTATGGCACATCTAGATGTGCTTTAGCAAAACTGATATTTATTATGGGTTTATAAGGATAGCTAGTAGTGTTTGTTAATAATTCTAACAAATATATCTTGTGTAGATCAGTAGTTTCCATTGCTTGATTCTGCTATATCATGTAATATTTTAATCAAGGTCTTGTGGAACTAGCACCTGTCTGCTAGATGCAACAAATGACATTATGTTCGTAAGAGTCATGGCCGCTAAATGACAATAGTTTCTGTGGTTCATTTTTTCTCTTTTTTGCATGTTAAATGCAAAAACATCAATATACTGCTTTCATGATTGTCTATCGGCACAGAGCCAAATATATGATTATCTCATGTGGCACATAGATGATGTGATTTCCTGTAATATTTTCAGGCAGCTCTGAACGTTATTAGTTTGTTACTTATGTACTGACATCTGTTTATTGTCCTGTTTTATGTTGTTCATGTGAAGGTTATTCTTCTCACTTAACAGATCCGCAGCTATCAGTAGTATAATGGGTTGCTCTTTTGTTTCCAGGCCATGCTTCTTCCATCCCACCCTTATCTTCTCAAGGAAACTCACATCAGTATTCTTCATATGGTGGTGGATACCAGAGTGGCAGTACAACAAAAAAGATTGATATCCCAAATGGAAGGGTATGCTACTTGGTAGTTTACTCTTTTGGTTTTTGGATTCATGAAGTTGATAGAAGGTTGCATGATGTGCAGTTCTTTTGCTTATGTTCTTTGACTTTTAGGTTGGTGTTATCATTGGAAAAGCTGGAGAAACTATAAAGCATCTCCAAGCTCAGTCAGGGGCAAAGATCCAAGTAACAAGGGACATGGATGTTCAACCCGGCTCACAGACAAGATCGGTCGATCTTTCGGGCACTCCTGACCAGATAAACAGAGCTGAGCAGTTGATAATTGATGTTCTTGCAGAGGTACTGTGCTACCTTTTTTTATGGCCAGGACTTCATATTTAGTTGGGCATTCATTTATTCAACCATACGTGTCATGTGACCTTCTGCAGGCTGATGCTGGATCATCTGGCACTATCTCTAATCGGAAGTACAACGCACCTCAACCTGGTGCTGAGCAATTCCAAATGCAAATTGCTAACAATAAGGTAAACTGGCTGCTTTCTAGAACTGGGATTGCTTGTCAGACATTGAAAATCATACCACGCCCCAATATAGCAATGAGGGTGCCTTGTAAGCTTCACAGCTTCACGAACCAGTTTCTTTGGTGGTAAAAAACCTTGCCTATTCCTTTCCATGTCTTGATGATTTTTTCTTATTTCAGGTGGGTCTGGTTATTGGTAAGGGTGGTGAGACTATAAAATCCATGCAGGCCAAATCTCAAGCTCGTATACAGGTTTGTGAAAATTCTTATTGCGAAGTCTGAACATAAATTTGCTAGCTGAAAGTTACTTAGCACTGCATGATGTGTTCTGTTGTTGCCCTTTTTTTTTCCAGTTTTCTTATGATTTAGCAAGTAAATTAGAATCCAAGTTCTGAGTTTGCTCAATTATAAGTAGAACTCATGCTCCTTTTGTCTTAGTAACTTTCTGTTCTATTATTCTCCTTTCACACCTGCATCTCCTTGTTAATCAGTATTGTATATTTTGTAATCATTTCCATTAGTAATAATAATAGTAATATTTCATTTGTCCTCACAAATCCTTTTGCAGGTCATTCCTTTGCATTTGCCTCCTGGTGATACTTCAACTGAAAGAACACTGTATATTGATGGTACTGCAGAGCAAATTGAAATAGCAAAGCAGCTTGTGAGTGAGGTCACCAGTGAGGTCAGCTTTCTTTCTCTTTTCATGCCACTTCCTAATTGGTGCAGCTATTTGTTATTTACCAGTGTTTAAATCATGTGGGTTTGATTACATTTTTTTGTACTTCATACTGTGTTTTTGTCCTGATTTATATTTCCCTACTTGACCTATCTTTTCCATTGTTTGCTTTGAATTCTTCTCTTTAGTTATGATATGCCCTATATTCTTATGAAATGTACATGTCAAAACTTTTTCTCAATGGGTTGTCTAGTAAAAAAAGATGGTCGTGGAGCAGCAGCAATTTAGCTTTGACACGATTGTATGCTTTATACTCCCTCTGTTCCAAAATAGATGACCCAACTTTGTACTAAAGTTAGTACAAAGTTGAGTCATCTATTTTGGAACGGAGGGAGTACAATTGTGTGCTTGCTTCTGAGATGTTCAGAGACGCACACCGAATCTGAAATTGTATTTGTAATTTGCCCAGTCTCTTTGTTATTAGCTTCTCTGCTCTGTGGAGTCTGCTGAAAATATAAGAAATATTTAAACACTCACAGTTAAATACTGGCAAATCCATACGTCCATTAGGAAGTTGATATCCTATCACAGCATCTTTACTACATATCATACCGGTGCTTGTGGTGCTATCCATATATCCCAGGATATACTGTCTGATCATTAACTGACATAAGGCCAAATTAGTGTTGGTAACTAGTTCTGAGGGCTGCAATCAATCCTGGAGCCAGGTTTGTTACTACCTAATGTTAATATACTTGATGCTCATGGATGAAAGATAAAATTATGAACTACTCCCTCTGTTTCGGTATAAAGGGTTCATGTGTACCATTGGAGTATACCATTAGAATTCAAATACAAATTCAATCGACTTTTTGAACAATAGAATACAGACATCCAGAAACATGTCTGGTCCCTCTATCAAAATGGAAGTAAATAGTTAATATTCATGTACCTGGTGCTTGTCCTGTCAAAGTTTCATTTGGTATTTCTTTACATCTTTTGGGGATAGCTTGTGCAATACTCTATACAGGTGATCATTGTGCACACTTACATGATGGGCCGTGCACTGTTGTAGCTGTTATTTTGGCTATTGATATTTTTGCTCACTCAGGGTCTAGATATCATTCTTGCATTATTCCCTAAATACTTTTGATGCTTAATGTTTAGTCCTTTTTTCCTGTTGCTAACACCACCATCTGGGAGCAACATGTAACAATTAAGAACCTTACAGTTTATTGACTAGGCAAGAAAGTTCATATGTGTTCTGTGTAGTTTGGAAAGATTATGCAGGATACCTCGCATGAATCTATCGTGTTCTGTTTGCTTGTATATATTTTCTCTGTGTTGACTTTTCAGGTTAACATGACCAAGCTTCCTTAAAAACTTTGCTTGAATCCTTTCTTTGACATTCATTTGTTCACCTATAATATAATTTTTTGTTGGAGGAGACTTGTCAAAAGAACTGCTGCTGTGTATGTTGTGTCATTAAGCAATACAAGTAGATGTTCCACATAATCTGATTTTACAACATCTATAAACTGCAAGGCAATCTTTTATTGCTATTCAATATGTATATATATGTTTGTCTAGCTGCCCAATCTTCATTATCTCCCATAGTTTTGCACATGGGAGACGCTAGATGGGCATCAGCAATGTTGCTTGAGAATCTTGCTCGGTGAGTTGACCCCTCTATTTTTCTTGGTGGTTCTGGAATTTCTGTATATTATGTTGCTTTGTTTTTGGATATGTTTTGTCTGGTTTGCACTCGTTCTGCATGGTACATTGCATGTTTTTGTTCTATACATATACAGATGTGCAAACTATATTTTTGCAGAATCGTGCCAGAAATCCAATGTCAGGTGGCTATTCTCAGCAGGGCTACCGCCCTCCTCGTCCTCAGGCAAACTGGGGTGCGCCTGGTGCACCAACAACACAACAGCCTGGTTATGGTTACATGCAGCCTGGACCTTATCCTGGTGCGCCACCACAGTATGGCCAGCAACCTTATGGCAGCTACCCTCCAGCATCTGGAGGTTATCAGACAGGGTGGGATCAGTCTTCAAACCAGCAATCACAGCAGGCCCCCTCTGCCGCTGGTTATGACTACTATAACCAACAGCAGCAACCCCAACAGCAACAATCTGCCACTGGAACTGCTGCACCTGCTGATGCTAGCAACTACAATTACAGCCAGCCTCCTGCTAGTTATGCTTCACAAGGGTATGGTGATTCTACCTACTCTCAGCAGAGTGGTGGGCAGCAAGCTTATGACTACTCTGGTTACCAGACCCAGGGGCAGCAGCAGTCTTACTCGCAGCAGCCTGGATATGATCAGCAGAGCTATGGGGCATCTGGCTATGGATCAGCTGCTAACTCAACTCAGGATGGTACTGCACCTAGCTATGGTGGTCCAGGTGGTGCTGGTCAAGCATCTCCAGGGCAGCAAGCTTCCACTCCATCCTCTGGAGGCCAACCGGGTTATCCTAGCCAACCACCTACTAGTGCTGCTGCATCAAGCTACCCAGTGCAAGGTTCTGCCCCTCCATCTGGATACGTTGCTCCACATACACAGCCTGGTTATGGTACGCAGCCACCACCACAGGGCGCATACGGTCAGGGTGCTTATGGGCAGCCTCCGCAGGCTCAGAAGCCGCCTTCATCTGCTCCTACTTATGGACAGCCACCGCCTGCTCAGGCTGGTTATGGGCAGTATGGATACAGTCAGCAAGGCTATGGTGCACCGCCGCCTTACCCTGGTGCACCCACTGCTAGCCAGCCAGGCTATGGCCAGCAGCAGTCATACGGTGATCCTTATGCTACTGGTAGCTATGGGCAGCCTACAGCGTATTCTACTGAAGCTACAGCACCTGCTGCTTCCCAGGATCAATCTGCCGCCGCACCTGCCCCTACCACAGCAACTGCCGCTCCTGCTCCTGCCAACAGTGGTGCCCCCCAAACTTCTCCGAGTTGAGCTGCCTGCTCCTGCCTCAGCTGCATCTGCAATCTGGTTTCCTTGCTCTGCTGCTTGAAGTATAATCCTCAGTCTATCCATGTTATCTTACTTTTTATTGCTTGCTTGTGAACTTTATATATTGCTATATTATATCCTGGTTTTGCTGCTTGCGTATGGCATGTACTGCTGTGCTTGTGATCGCTGGTGCATAATGTGACCTATACTTTGGATACTGAAATGCAACTGTTCAGTTTTGCAGCTTAACGTGTTATTATAGTTATGTGGATGAAATATGTATTTGACATCAATTTCTAGCAGGCACTTGAGCCTCATACTTTGTTGTCTTTCATTTGATGTTTTCACATTGTTATGTGGGGATCACTGTTTCATTGGCTCTGCTGCTGTTCTTGCATCCTACCATAACATACGGATGTATGTAGACATGTTTTAGAATGCAGACTCATTCATTTTGCTAAAAAGACTTATACTCCCTCCGTCTGGGAATTCTTGTCCCAGAAATGAATAAAAGGGATGTATCTTTACGGAGGGAGTATATAGGAACGGAGGGAGTAGTTTACATCGCTCCTGAGATGTATTCAGGTGGTGCTTAGAGCACTAATCCGTCCAGATCGATCTTGGGTTACGCTTGCCCCCAAATTCCATTTTTGTTCATGAGTGAATCGAGTCTTTTTTTGGTGCGGTGATTATAAAACATTCCTCGTACTGACGGGAAATCCCTGTTACCGACATCTATACATCCATATAATCTTTCTTTTTGTGAAAATACATCCATAGATTCTGAGCATCAATATACAATGTATTTTTTGGTTTTTTTTAGCATCAGTACAGACACAAACGCTCATATACACGCGCACACACGCACCCTTATGAACGCACATACGCACACCTTACCGCTATGATCAATCTGCCGCCGCACCTGCCCCTACCACAGCCGCTGCCGCTCCTGCTCCTGCCAACAGTGGTGCCCACCAAACTTCTCCGAGTTGAGCTGCCTGCTCCTGCCTCAGCTGCATCTGCAATCTGGTTTCCTTGCTCTGCTGCTTGAAGTATAATCCTCAGTCTATCCATGTTATCTTACTTTTTATTGCTTGCTTGTGAACTTTATATATTGCTATATTATATCCTGGTTTTGCTGCTTGCGTATGGCATGTACTGCTGTGCTTGTGATCGCTGGTGCATAATGTGACCTATACTTTGGATACTGAAATGCAACTGTTCAGTTTTGCAGCTTAACGTGTTATTATAGTTATGTGGATGAAATATGTATTTGACATCAATTTCTAGCAGGCACTTGAGCCTCATACTTTGTTGTCTTTCATTTGATGTTTTCACATTGTTATGTGGGGATCACTGTTTCATTGGCTCTGCTGCTGTTCTTGCATCCTACCATAACATACGGATGTATGTAGACATGTTTTAGAATGCAGACTCATTCATTTTGCTAAAAAGACTTATACTCCCTCCGTCTGGGAATTCTTGTCCCAGAAATGAATAAAAGGGATGTATCTTTACGGAGGGAGTATATAGGAACGGAGGGAGTAGTTTACATCGCTCCTGAGATGTATTCAGGTGGTGCTTAGAGCACTAATCCGTCCAGATCGATCTTGGGTTACGCTTGCCCCCAAATTCCATTTTTGTTCATGAGTGAATCGAGTCTTTTTTTGGTGCGGTGATTATAAAACATTCCTCGTACTGACGGGAAATCCCTGTTACCGACATCTATACATCCATATAATCTTTCTTTTTGTGAAAATACATCCATAGATTCTGAGCATCAATATACAATGTATTTTTTGGTTTTTTTTAGCATCAGTACAGACACAAACGCTCATATACACGCGCACACACGCACCCTTATGAACGCACATACGCACACCTTACCGCTATGATCAATCTGCCGCCGCACCTGCCCCTACCACAGCCGCTGCCGCTCCTGCTCCTGCCAACAGTGGTGCCCACCAAACTTCTCCGAGTTGAGCTGCCTGCTCCTGCCTCAGCTGCATCTGCAATCTGGTTTCCTTGGCTCTGCTGCTTGAAGTATAATCCTCAGTCTATCCATGTTATCTTCATTGCTTGCTTGTGAACTTTATATATTGCTATATTATATCCTGGTTTTGCTGCTTGCGTATGGCATGTACTGCTGTGCTTGTGATCGCTGGTGCATAATGTGACCTATACTTTGGATACTGAAATGCAACTGTTCAGTTTTGCAGCTTAACGTGTTATTATAGTTATGTGGATGAAATATGTATTTGACATCAATTACTAGCAGGCACTTGAGCCTCATACTTTGTTGTCTTTCATTTGATGTTTTCACATTGTTATGTGGGGATCACTGTTTCATTGGCTCTGCTGCTGTTCTTGCATCCTACTATAACATACGGATGTATGTAGACATGTTTTAGAATGCAGACTCATTCATTTTGCTAAAAAGACTTATACTCCCTCCGTCTGGAAATTCTTGTTCTAGAAATGAATAAAAGGGATGTATCTTTACGGAGGGAGTAGTTTACAACGCTCCTGAGATGTATTCAGGTGGTGCTTAGAGCACTAATCCGTCCAGATCGATCTTGGGTTACGCTTGCTCCCAAATTCCTTTTTTGTTGATGAGTGAATCGAGCCTTTTTTTGGTGCGGTGATTATAAAACATTCCACGTACTGACGGGAAATCCTTGTTACCGACATCTATACATCCATATAATCTTTTTTTTTGCGAAAATACATCCATAGATTCTGAGCACCAATGTACAATGTTTCTTTTGGTTTCTTTTTTTTTGAGCATCAGTACAGACACAAGCGCTCATATACACACGCATACACTCACCCCTATGAACGCACACACGCACACCCTACCCCTATGAGCACCTCCGAAAGACTGAGCCGGCATATCATCTTGAGATTTACGAAGTCACCGTAGGCGCCTCGTTGTCGACGGGAACGTCTCCTCCCACTGAAAGCGCATCGCCGGAAATCCTGAAATAAATCCAGGAATAATGCGAGCACCAGGATTGGGGATACCACTGTCCACCTAACCAACTCAACCACAGGTTGATTCGTGTTTCTTGTGGTTTCAATGCGCATCATTATGCTGTTTCCTCTTTGTTTTCACTGAGGTTTTGTTTTTTGATTCTTGAATTATTTGTTTTTTTACTTGAGTTAGATGCGATTGTGCTGTTTCCCTTGTGAATGACTCCCATAGAATCTGTTTACTCTTCTTTGTTTATTTTTTTTTGTTCAGAATGTTGGTTTCCATTTTTGAAAGAAAACCAGTAGTTAGGAACGGACATAGAACTATATGGAGATCTTTCAGCTTGAAATCATATGAAAAAAATGAGTTGTGGCACTTGCCAAAAATTACCATAGAACGATACAATCAGCCCCAACTGTTTTGAATTAGAATGATCGAATTCCTTGATCGATGGTTGCAAGCCCCCTTTTATATGTCCCGAAGAGACACGACGATCCCTTGAGGAGGCGTCAGTTCCAGGAGATCGAAGGGAGGCGTCGGTTGCGGGACAAACCACAACGACAGTTGGGCAAGGGGAGATTTTCCCCCTAATTACAGAATTATTTTTAACATCCCCCCTAATCTACGCTTGACCATGTAGATCATCTTCGCGATTGTCCGGGAAGCTCTATCATCTTAAAAGATTCTCCTTCAAAGGTTCTTCATAAAATCTTTGATGAGATCCTGAAAACATATACTCACAAAGAAAGATAGCATAATGTGATATCATTAAAATGAGGATATCTCAAGAAGAGACTCCCCCTGACACCTGCAAGTTCCTAAGTCTTCGTATACCAATTCCATGAACACATTTCTGGAATGTAGAATTTGGTAGAGACTTGGTAAATAAATCAGCAAGGTTGTCGCATGATTTGACTTGCAGAATGCTTATTTCCCCGCTTTTCTGAAGATTATGGGGGAAAAACCATTTCGGAGAAATATGCTTGGTGATATTACTCTTGATGTATCCTGTTTGCATCTGCGCAACACAGGCCGCATTATCTTCATAGATAATGGTAGGTGATTTTATCGAACCCATTCCACATGACTATTGTATGTGGTTTATCATTCTGCGAAGCCACACACATTCGCATGTTGCTTCAAATAATGAAATTATTTCAGAATGATTGGTAGATGTTGCCACCAGAGTCTGTTTCGAATACTTCCATGATATAACAGTGCCACCATGTAGGAACACGAAGCCGGTCTGCGATCTGGCATTATGGGGATCAGACAAATAGCCGGCATCTGCATATCCAATCACATCAGAGTGCTGATTTTTCTGGAACTGAAAAAATAGGCCAAGATCCTTTGTGCCTTGGAGATATCGAAAGATATTCTTCACTCCAAACCAATGACGTTTGGTGGGAGCTGTGCTATGTCTAGCAAGTAGATTCACTGCAAATGCAATATCAGGTCTTGTGCAATTTGCAAGATACATAAGCGCTCCAACAGCACTAAGGTATGGAACTTCAGGTCCCAACACCTCTTCTCCATCATCCCTTGGTCTGAACGGATCTTTCTCTACGTCTAGAGATCGAACCACCATGGGAGTTTTAGATGGATAGGATTTGTCCATATTGAATTTCTCCAATATTTTCTGGATATAGGCAGATTGGTGTACCATGATTCCTGAGGGAAGATGCTCAAGTTGAATACCTAAGCAAAATTTGGTTTTACCCAAATCCTTCATCTCAAATTCCATCTTTAGGTGATTGCGTGCTTCATCAATGTCTGGTGTG
>NW_024115209.1:0-7143 GCF_003073215.2 Triticum urartu | reverse complement strand
GGCTGGCAGCAGTGATGACTGGTAAGTGACGGTTGGCAGTCAAGCCAAGACGGCGCGCCATCCATGGCGATTTGGGGGATAGAGAAAATTTTCTGTCGATTTGGGGAAAGGAGAAGGAGGAGAGACAAGCGTGCATCAGTTGTGGGAGAGGTTGTCGGTTCATTGGGCTGGGGCCTAGGAGGGAGGGGTGTATACTGGGCTGGGCTGAAACGCTTAGTACTAAATTAGTTTTTCAATTTTGGAAGTGGGGCTCATGCCCCCCCCCCCCCCACATGGCCTCCAAGAGGCTCCGCCAGTGTCCACGTGCCAGAACCATGAGTTGGTTTCGAGATCTTATGGGTTTCAGCTCTAGCCTACCTCAACTTGTTTGGGACTAAAGGCTTAGTCGTTGCTGTTGTTGTAATAAAAATCAATGGCATATTTGAATCAGTGCCAAAAATAAGCATTTTGGTAATGGACATTTTTTGAACACTGAGAATAACAAGTAAGATTGCAAATGACATCAATGAATGCATGTCAATACATACCTGAGACACCTTTAGAATCTGAACATTTGGATTCTCGTTGAACAAAAATGCACCCAAGACATTTGCTGCAATCGAGAGAGAAATACCCTCAATATATTATATGCAAGATTGACATAAATAGAAAATGTTAAGCTCACAAAAACTTTTAAAGTGAAAAGAATATAACAATTAAGGCTATCTTTTCACATATTGTCTTAATAAGGCACTTCCTACAAACACTAATAAGAAAAAATTAAGTTACCTTATGAGACCAATCAACGGCAACTTGGACACTGAGTTCTACAAAGAATAATTAAGCACGAACAAGGCATTTAGATTGAAGAAGATGTAAGTTCATACAATTATAAGTAATTGTGCAAAAATAATTTTGCAGGGAAGTCACTGTATCAACATGAATAACATTGTCTTTGGTACCTTAGCAACAAAACTCGGAGAAGAAGCTGACATATGATAAAGAATGTCCACATATGACACATGATTAGATACAATCGCCCCTGGTCTTTCCAGTTCTTCATAGTGATCTTTAGGTACATCCTGAACAAAATATTATACTAACATGACACGGGAACCAGGAAGCAAAATTATAGTTCGGTCGCATGGACACATGTCATGTGGGGGCAGCAGTATAAGCTGTGGGACCACCGCTATGTAGCGCCAGGCCAGTCGGCAGCACAGCTAGGGTCGCACTGCCTCCCTGCCTTTCTATTAAAATTTCCAAAGATAGAGTTTCTATCCCGTATGGATCAGATTAATTCAGGGGTCTCTCAATCTATGTAAGGAGACCCCGGCTACTCCCCGAGTTAAAAACCAAACCAATTTTAGTAGAGGGAGGGGGGTGGTACCCTTATTAGCATCAGGAGACCCAGGGCGGCTTGCCCCTGCTCACCCCTGCCCCTAATCATGGGTCACAATAACACAAGAGAGGTGATATACAATGCTTGTACAAGACAGTACATGAAGAAGATCGCAGGAAACAATTGGCATTTTTTTATGTACAATTTTTTCCAACAAAACTAACATACCACCCAAGAGGTTCTAAAGAAAAGAGACACTTATGACCAATTTAAGCTTCCGCATTCTGCATACATGAAGAATCCAAGACATGTTGCAACCATTTAGTTTAGCTTTCACACTGAGACATGTTTGCTAATTTCAAGTTACGATAAAGCTTAATTAGAATACATAAATAGATCTTAACATGTAGGGAATATGACACCAATTCAACTTCCAATTTGATGAAGTGTTGATCCAATGGATCTACACAGGAACAAACTGCAGGGACATTCTTTTTCTTAGCAACACAATAAAACTGTAATTTGCATATGAGGTTATAACAAGCATCTTTAAGCCATATGGAGGAGTTTAACCACAATTGTCCAAGCACTATCTTTTACCGGAGGAACATTCATTCGTCCATTTGCAGCATATTCTAATGCTTATCACCGCATACTGCATGTTCCAAATTTTGCATGTACTTACACACAAAGAGACCAAAACCGGCAACCAATTGATATGGGCCCGTGACTGCAGGTATAAAACAGTTCTCATGCCAACATGAGAGATGCTGCAGTGCAAACATTACCAGATTAGTAGCGAGTACTCACCTAGCAAATAGCCACACACATTATGCGATTCACCATAGTTACCACAACTTACAGCACCACAGAACATCTGTAGTCCTACGCTGTCACGCACACCCCGGTATCACAACATTCTCTCTCTTTCAAACCAGTGCCATGTTCGCCAACCACGACATAGTCATGTAATGTGGGACCCACTAGCAAGTACTGTACGTAGGGAAACAGCCAGGACACATCGGCTAAATAAATTACAATGTGACAGAGGAAGGTCGCGTACTGACCTCGGCATTGGGGAAGCTTCGATCGGACACGGGGATCCAGTAGAACCCGAACACGAACAGCATTGCCCGCGACAACACGCGGCCAGCACGCAGCACGGCCTCCCTCCTCAACCCCTGTAGGCGGGGACGGCCCTCTCCCACTCCGCCCACAAACAGCGTACACACACGGCACACGAGATAGTAGGCGACGACCAGGAGCACCCCTGCGACGAGACGGAGCGGGAGGAGAACGACGCCCGCCAGCACTAACCGTGCCACCTGCGCCGCAGAGAGCGGCCCGCGGCCCATCGGCCCGTACGCATCACGGCGCGCATAGGGCGCGTACCTGATGTCCAGTTCCTCATCCTCCACCTCAGCGGGCGCGCCGGAGAGGAGCGGCCGCACTGCCTCTTCACCGCCTTCGTCGCCTTCAGGGTGGGAAGGCGCCGCGGTGGTGGTGTCGACGGCCATTGGGGATTGAGGCGAGTGGAGAGAGCCGGGAGGCCGAGATCGGCACGATGGGCGAGCCGAGATCGGCCTGTGTTTTTACGGGTTTGTGTCGAGTAGTTTGGTCGGCGCGTTGCCGCAGGAAAGGGTGGACGGTGACGTGGGAGAGGTGGGGCGTCAGATCTACATCTGACGGTTTTGCAGAACTTTGGGTCTCTTTTCTCTTTGGGAAAACGCTTCCTATCATACATCTGACTAGCGCAAATGCCCGTGGTTTGTAATAAGAAAGAATATTACCTCGGTATGAAAAAAAGTTTTTTCTGTCCATCAAATTTAATCAATGCCCGTGAGTTTGCAATGGGTGAGAAAATTAACGTGCACTCCCATTGAATGAATATGTAATTTGTACTATTTTTTCATACATCAAAATTATTCTATGCCTATGCATTACAGCGGAAGAGAAAATTAATGTACTCTCACATTGAATGAAAATCTAATTTGTGTTTGTAAAAATTAATCAAGAACCGTGCCTCAGTGTTGGAGTGGTTATCGTCTATTATGTTATAGTACCTCCATTTGTTATTATTAGGTTGTGGTGTACATCATGACAAGCCGTACTCGACTATGCGCTAGCTAGACTGAATCCAAGTTAAGTTCATTTCTCTTTTTATCTCCTCCACGGGTTCTTCTCTTAACCCTCTTCTTTTCCTTTTATCTCTTTCATAACCATGGGCATCACAAAGTTAAGTCCATCGTTCTCAATATATCTTTCCAAACGAAAACCACTCCTTACATTATTATTATTATTATTATTATTATTATTATTATTATTATTATTATTATTATTATTATTTCCTTAGCCGCTTACCGCTTGTTTTAGCGGTGCCAAACCAAGAATACCTATTCCCTTATTTAGCCCACAATTCGTATCATGCAGCGTGCAATGTCCAACCCATCTTGCATGTGACGGTTTCTCTTTAATTATCTCACACGAGGCAACGATGATGAATCTGTATGAATTGGTGAGAATCGATTTAAGGTAGCGAGGTGGGACTATTCAACACGAAATGTTCACGGGCATTAACACCAAAAGTAACACCGTAAGATCACAATTCAATTTTTTGTTCGCTAGTGTGTGGGCGCACTTCTAGAGTGCAGGCCTAGGCCCAATATGGGTGTGTGGCCCAGGTAGCAGGTCCAGCTGGTGTGACGAGGGTTGATCCTCATATATTTCAAATAAAGTGAGGAGGCACGGTTGGTTATTGCTAAGGCGTTTGTTTCACGAGATCTGCAGTTTGATACTCATGCCCAACACCATTTTTTTTGTGCTGCTCGGTTGACCGGAAGAAAAAAAATGTTCGTCCGTGGTCCAGCTCGGTAACGCAATGGTCATGCAAAAAAAATATATCGTCCATGCCCAGGGGTAGGAATACGATGGGCCGGCCCGCTTGGTTTAGTTTTTTGCGTTTCGTATGCATGTATGTCCCAGTTTTCTTTCCGTTCGTAGTGTGCGTAAACGGAGTAAACAAAAAATAGCATACATAAATAAATCATCAAAATGGGACGAAACAAAGCGGTGCCAAACCAAGAATACCTATTCCTTTAATAATAGGTATAGATATAGATAGAAAGCATTCGTCACACTGGTCGAGGGACGTCGATACGTTGCAAATCTCACGTCTGGATTGCTTCCAAATCCATCTCCTGTTTTCAAAGAGGACTGCTTATCTCGCCACGCCCCCCATAACCTCTCCTCAGCTTTTAAATCCCGATTAATCTCACCTGCCGACCTGCGTTGACCACCCAACCATCGTCCTCATCTCGCATGACCCAGACATCTCCGAGCTCGCCATGCCCCTCGTCGCATCTTCTCTTTCCGCTAGCGATTGACCCATCCAGGCTCTCTCCACCGGTGGCCAGACGTCATCCCGAAGCTACATGTCCGTCATCGCTCTTGCCGACGACGGTGGTGAGGTTGTTGATTGGGAGCGGGGACGAGGAGAATCTGGTTAGCGAGTATATCTGCAAGCAGCGGCTGCCCGTTCACGAGGAGCGACGGCTAATTCTCCATGATGCGCGCGGCCGTGATCTGACGAGATACTAATTGTCCACGATGTTGCGCCCACAAGAAGAAAAGAGCGAACGAGCACCGACGACCGTGCAGCATGATCCACCGCTGCTCGCTCTGGCCATGACGCGATCGATACCTTGGCAACATGGAGACGTCCTCTACATGGAGCCCTTCTACTGAGTCGCCACCGTCTCGAATGCTTCCTACCACTAGTAAATGTGTACTTGCAATGCACGTTGATATTAGTAAATGTGTGTGTGCAATGCACATTGATATTAGGTAATATGTTAATTATGCATAAATATTAGGTAGGATATTATTTGCGTATTAATTATGTGATTAGCATTGGCATTAATATTTGATATGATATTAACTGCACACTAAACGTGTTGAGCACTCACCATTGAAGAAGTCTGAGTCGTTGGATTGACCTGATTTGATGGCCAGGATTTGTTGGATCTGCCTCTTTGGGTCTTTTTATATTACTAGTAAGTTTGCACGTGCAATGCACGTGTATCCTTGGAAAATTTTAATGGTTTACTCATGTCGTTCTCCACCCCATTGTCTCCAAATTTATTTCCTCTGTTTTATGAGTAAGGAAATATTTCATGAAAAATGCCCTCTTTGTCAATGAAATTTTGTTGAAAAAATGTATCATGGTAGTTCACTCTTTTCTTGACAAAATGCTCCATGGTTGTGTCGCTTGGCAATGGCATATTGCAAGTGCCATAAGTGTTACATATGTGCCACTTTCAATCATTCATTTTCCAAATTGGAATAGTTGAGTTGTGAATTAATGTCACTATATTTGATCCATGAATGCTTATTTAATAGTAGGTGATACATATACCTTATTTTTTCACGCAAATTCCAACATCAACAAACTGATTATATCATACCACAAAAGAAAATCCATTTCATCTATTACACGAAAGACATACCTCTCAAGTATTCAATATTAGGAAAGCAAACTGCTAGATTAAGTTCGCATGAGCCATAACTTCATGTTCTTCTGAAGAATCGGAATCTGTGAATCATAAATATCAGCATGGCTTCATCAGAGATATAGCTCCAGATTGTCCATGTAGTTCAAAACAATAGCCTAAAGCAGTGAAATCAACCATTCATTCAATTCAGATGTGTGTGCAAGATGAGGTTAACACACAAGTCAGCAGAACAAAATGTCGAGCATAATGTATCTCAGATTGCATCGTGAAAACAAATATAATGTGCTAACTTGTATACAAGTTAATGTAAGTGTGTGGTAGAGCCATAGAGGTGACATGACACACCATGGACTCATTCTTTTTACCACGCAGTTCATACCTTCCTTTAAAAAAATACCAGATATAACATAGCTAAGCTCGTAATTCCAGGTGGTTGTTCATTATCTCCCAGTAGTTCCAGCTATACTTCTGATGGTTGAAGACGCAGCACACATGAAGATCAGACAAAAAAATCTGCAAGAGTTCTTCTAGATAGAGTTACAACACGTGGCAGATCTGAATAAATACAAGTTAATGTAAGTGTGTGATAGAGCCATAGAGGTGACATGACACAGCATGAACTCATTCTTTTTACCACGCAGTTCATACCTTCCTTAAAAAATCCGGGATATAACATAGCTAAGCTCGTAATTCCAGGTGGTTGTTCATTATCTCCCAGTAGTTCCAGCTATACTTCTGATGGTTGAAGACGCAACACACATGAAGATCAGACAAAAAAAATTCTGCAAGAGTTCTTCTAGATAGAGTTACAACACGTGGCAGATCTGAATAAATACAAATCTATACCAAAACATACAGTCATGTACGGTAATATGCATAAAAACAACAAAAATGAATTTGTAGAAGTGATGAGGACATCAATACCATTGTTACACCCACAGCCCCTGCTGCTATACACACTGGACCGATTACTAGAGCTCGCGCACGCCAATTGAATTATCAGGTACTTTCGTTTCTTGGTAACGATTCTAATGTTCATGAGAATATGATGCTGCCTAAATTGGATACATTTGTTTTGCTTACAAATGAAGGGCCTAGCTTGGACAAGAAAGATGAACCTTGGAGCAAGTTCAAGCATGGAGATGATGGCATGCGCAAGGGGAACAAGAATGGAGTTACAAATGATGATTCCAGGACTTTGAAGCCACCATAATGAGTGCATGAAGCATGGGACGAAATATACAAGATGCCACTTCATAAATTTCGTCCAAAGGCTATTTTAGGTGCTGCGTCACCTTATTATTGGGCCAG
>NW_024115208.1:0-9921 GCF_003073215.2 Triticum urartu | reverse complement strand
GGCGGGGGGGGGAGATCCGAGGAAGCGGCGGGGAGGATCGATGGCGAAGGGGACGACGGAGATGGAGGTCGGGTCCGACGGCGTCGCCGTCATCTACATCGCCAACCCGCCCGTGAACGCCCTCTCCATCGACGGTGAATCAATCCCTTCTTCCTCTCCTCCTTCGTCAGCCGGCATTTGGGAGAGAGATTCCCAACAGCCTCCTTACCTAGGGGCTGTCTGCTAGTACTTGCCATTCTTCTGTGTCCTTGGAATAATTCTTAGATACATTTGGGGAATAAGTTTTCTTTTAAAGGAGGATGACCTCCTGCCTCTCCATGGAAATGCACGCAGCCACTTTATGAATTATTCACAAAGACCTTACAAAGTTAATATATCAATGTGTTTGAAGCCGTCATCTTGGCAACATCTTTCGCTACTCCTATCCATTGATGAAGGGTGCAGAAAGTGTGAGCCGAATATCCAGACCTCTCACCTAAGCCTAACATCTAAAGCCGGAGGCCCCAACCAAGCCACATACCAGGTTTGGGGCACAAACCGGTCCAACGCACTCTCATAGGTCGTCGCCGCCGTCTTCCATCGATCCATCTTCAAAGCAGATACTCCACGTTTGGGGAATAAGTAGAATACTGACTAGTGATAATTTAGATGCAAATTTTCTATCAAGTAGATCAACAGGTTTCACGAAAACTATTTGCTCCTTCAGACCTCATAGAATATTAGCCATTAATTATTTAAGTTCTTTTGCCTAACATCTTTCTCGTCATATATTTTCAGTCCTGTTTAGCTTGAAAGGGCACTATGAAGAGGTGCTTCGAAGGAATGATGTGAAAGCTATTGTTCTTACAGGTAATAGACAGTTTAAGATACAAGTATGATTTTGTGGATAATGTGCACTTCAAAAAATCCTTAAAAAATGCACGCACCATAATCTTGCCGGTTTTTTCTCATCTTTTACTCTGTAGCAGTTTTCCTTCATGTGAATCATTTTAAAGATGTGTGTGGAAATTCTTTTTGGTGGAATTAATTTTCCTTTCATGTGGGAATTTTTAACAGGAAGTGGAAGGTCATTTTCTGCTGGACTCGATATTAGTGCCTTCGCTGATATTCGCAAACGTACGATTAGCCCCCATTAAGCAAATTTTCTGTCGAGATCGTCATTTTACCGTGTCTCTACATACCTACTATGCCAACATTGACATACAAAATTTATATGTTTCTAATAGCGGAGCAGCTAAAGGATCACTGCATATTGATTGAAGCCATGACTGATATCTTCGAAGGTGTTTGAGCAATTCATCATCTTTTCTCAAATACTATCTTTCTGGCATACACGTACCATTAGACTAGTAGATTTAAAAGTTCCATAATACATTTTTCATGGGCGTTATCTCTGTCAGATGCTGGGAAGCCATCAGTGGCTGCTATTGATGGCCCTGCTCTTGGTGGAGGTTTAGAAATTTCCATGGTACAGAGTTGACCTCCTTCCTTAGTTCTTCACCTTACAAGAGAAGTTCTGAAATGACAAGTCTTACTAAGTTTGAATTCTACTATTAGGTATGCCAAGCACGCATTTCAACTCCTAATGCTCAATTAGGCCTCACGGAGCTTCAGTTTGGAGTAATACCTGGATTTGGAGGTAGTGTCACTTTTATATTTTCTTACAGAAATAAGGCTATTATTATCTATACTTGATGTCGCAGCTGATCCAGTGATTTCCCTTGATTACACTAATATAGGAGAGAAAGTTAATGTATTGATGTTCCTTGTGATATGCTATGCACTCCAGTTTACCATATGCATCACAAAACATAATTAAGTTATTTCCCTTCCGTTTTTCCTTGTACCATGCCATGCAATAGATTATGAATTATTAATACGAAGAACTGCTATCATGGAGTTGTACTTTATACGATGTGTTTGGCACTGGTCGATCCCACATTTCAGGAACACAGCGCCTTCCCCGCCTTGTTGGACTGACAAAAGCACTTGAAATGATGATGGTACGTTCATTTACTTCTTTCATATGCTATTGCACATTAACTTCTTACATTGAAAACCTTGAAACACACTCATTTTCACCAGCTCTCGAAGCCAATTAAAGCCGAAGAAGCCCATGAGCTGGGTCTGGTCGACGCTGTTGTTTCACCTAACGATTTGTTGAATAATGCCCGCCGTTGGGCTTTGGACATCTATGAGTCGAAAAGGCCATGGGCCCGAGCCCTCTACAAAACTGACAAGCTTGAATCCCCTGATCTGGCCAGAGAGATCCTCAATTCTGCCAGAGTTCAGTCTCGGAAGCGGGCTGCCAATCTTCAGTATCCATTCGTCTGTATCGATGCTGTCGAAGAAGGTATAGTTTCAGGGCCACAAGCCGGGCTTCGGAAGGTATGATTTGCTTTACTGTTTAATACTCTCTCCGTCCCAAAATAAGTGTCTCAGCTCTAGTACAACTTTGTACTAAAGTTAGTACAAAGTTGAGACACTTATTTTGGGACGGAGGGAATATTTGGCTTGACAAGAAAACTATATTTAAGATTTCACGTGAGTTGTGTGCAACACAAATGCAGGAAGCCATGGCTTTTCAGGAACTCTTTTTCTCAGATACATGTAAAAGCTTGATTCATGTGTTCTTTTCACAACGCGCAACATCAAAGGTAAAGAACAAGGAAAAAACACTGTGCCTGTTCCAGATAAAATGTCATGCTTTTGAGTTGCATTGTTTGAAGCCATGAGAGTATGAGATATGCATGTTGTGGGCAGAATTGTACCCACTTACCTGTAGCTATATTATAATGTAGAATGCCAGCCTTATATCAATTGCAGCAGGTTCCTGGGATCACAGACTTAGGTTTGATGCCAAGGAAGGTATCTAACGTTGCCATTGTTGGTGGTGGACTTATGGGTTCTGGAATCGCAACCGCGCTGATACTGAGCCATTATCCTGTTATACTGAAAGAAGTCAACGAGGAATTCCTAAATGCAGGAATTGACAGGATCAAAGGTAGAGGATGGCTTAACATTACCTCATCACTTTCTATCTGAATATTCTTTCATCTTGGTGTCCAGACCAACCAGAAAATGAAAGGGGTTGCCTAACTATAACACTTTGATCAGAAAACTTGCAGAGTCGTGTAAGGAAAGGAAAAATGACAAAGGAGAAATATGACAAGACCCTCTCACTTCTTACAGGTGTCCTCGATTATGAAAAATTCAAGAGTGTTGACTTAGCAATCGAGGCAAGTTCTATATCTAATTACCTTACATCTGCTGCATCAAGCAAAGAATGGTAGGAGAGAGTCCTGCTGGAATATCGCTTTCGCTATTTTAGTTAACCCGGTTATCCTTATGCTGCTTGTTCAGACAGTCGTAGAGAATGTGAAGTTGAAGCAGCAGATTTTTGCTGAATTGGAGCAACACTGTCCTTCCCATTGTATTCTTGCCACCAACACTTCCACCATTGATCTTGACCTGATCGGAGAGAAGACAAATTCCCAAGACCGCATTGTTGGCACACACTTCTTCGCGTAAGGAAAATCTAATCAGATTCAGAATAAACTCCTTAGTTGTGATTCCTGAACTACCTCCTGATACACTCCCTTTTTTTTGACAGTCCAGCTCATATCATGCCTCTTCTTGAGATAGTCCACACCCCTCGCGCCTCTTTGCAAGCAGTTGTCACCTTGCTGGATGTGGGGAAGAAGATCAAGAAGACACCAATAGTGGTCAGAAACTGTACCGGCTTCGCGGTCAACCGGATGTTCTTTCCGTACACTCAGGCAGCACTATGGCTTGTCGATCATGGAATGGATGTTTACAAGATCGATCAGGCTTGTACTGAATTCGGGATGCCAATTGGTCCATTCAGGTATTTAGACAACACTAAATCTCTTTTGCGGTATCTAATCTCTTTCAATTCCGACGATTCAAACGGGAATGCTCATCAGTGGGACTGTCAGCATCATTTGGCTTGCCTCAAGCACTTATGCTGATCAAATCATGTTGAATCACACACCATTTTCATTTAAAGAGCTTCTCTGCAGAATGACAGATCTGGTTGGTTTTGGAGTTGCTCTAGCCACAGGCATGCAGCACCTTGAAAACTTCCCTGAGCGGGTCTACAAGTCAATGCTGATTTCTCTCATGACTGAGGACAAAAGAACAGGTAAAGCTAATCATTTATAACTTGCAACGCTTCCTTGGTTCCCATTGGTGAGTATGCTTTCCTTGTTTCTGTTTCTGTTCCACAGGTGAAGCCTCTCAAAAGGGGTTTTACAGGTATGATAGTAAGAGGAAGGCGAGCCCTGATCCTGAAATCATGAACTATCTCGAGGAGTCGAGGAGAATTGCAGGAGCCACACCTGATCCCGAGGTTTGGTTTCGCTTTCCAGTGTTTTTACCTACGTTCCTTTGTTCTTCACTTTCTCAATATGATCTTTTCTTGAGGGTTTGTGAAAGAAAAAAAAAAGAGGAAATGCCAACATATGTTTCCCAGTACACATTAAAAATAGGTTCTTCATGAGGTTAGTGTTGGCTTGTAGATAGTACGTGTTGATGGAATGATGGTCAAATAAGCAAGGCAGCTTTCAAATTAACCTGCTCTCTTTGGTGAAATCTCACTATGTGGTGGACAGATATAAGCTAAACTAGTTTCAATATTGATGGCAGATAGATTGTCTCACTGGTGCATACATTTATTTGGACTGAATGGATCTCTTACTCTCCATGCACACCATAATTCCAGTTAAAGGCATAATGTTGCTAGATATCAGAAACACCAATGGCCATTTGTAATCACCATGATTCTTGTACATGGTGGCAGTTGCTCAAGCTTGACAACAGCGCGATAGCAGAGATGGTGTTGTTCCCGGTTATCAACGAAGCCTGCCGTGTCCTGGGGGAGGGCATTGCCTTCAAGGCCTCTGACCTCGACATCGCCTCCATCTTCGGAATGGATTTCCCGCCATACAGGTGCCGTCTCCGAATCATTTATAATTTTGTACGCTAATAAGATGATTGGTCGAGCTCCCTGACTGCCGACGAACTGCTGAGGAAACCAATTGTGAAATGCAACCAGGGGTGGCATCATGCACTGGGCGGATTCCATCGGCGCAAGGCGCATTTGCACGATGCTGTCGGAGTGGGAGATGAAGTATGGCCAGTTCTTCAAACCTTGCAGCCACCTGTTGGAGAGGGCGGCTGAAGGTCTTCCTCTGGTGAGAACAATGTCTGCACACTGCAGTCTGGTTCTTCAGATATCCCAATTAAATTTTTGTGTGAGATTTCTGCGTGTATTTTCATTATTGTGTCCTGAAAATCAAATGAATTCCATTTGCAGAGCGCATTGGCGACGAAGACGATGAACAACCAGGCCAAGGACAAGCTGTAGTTTCTTTTCCTCATTCTACCATCATTTGTTTTTTGCTTAGGTTGATGCAGAATAAGAATAACGTGGCTTCAAATCGCTTCAGACTGGGAAGCTGCTGAGTCATGGAAGGGGAGAGCCAGAAGACTGAATAAACAAGTAACGATTTGAAAAGAAGTTTCTTGTTATTTGGCCGAGGTGATTTCACAAAAGTTGATCATGCAAAATGTGTCTGAATAAGAGTGATCAAAGATGCGCCGCACGAACTCCATTCGAATTGTATCAAATTTCGATCATTGGATATATCATGTGCGACTGGATTATATACGGAGTTTAAATCTTGGTGTGTGAAAGAGGTGTTCAAGCAGGATGATCTAGCAAGAGTTTGAACTTTGTACTCCTGTTTTGCAAGTATTTAGTGCACTATTAAGTTGTGTTTTATAATAAGCAGGTCACTCGTCTGAGATCATAAGTGGTCTTGTTAATCGTAAGTTTAGTGTCCCAGTATCAATACCAGCACCAGTTAAGACTAATCACATTGTCATCTCTCATCTGTGAACATGCACTAAATAAGTACTGTAGAGACTAAATGTTTATCTCCTTGGTTGAATGGTTGTTAATATCTTAGATGTGCTTTCATGGGAATCAACCCAGTCATTATTTGTATATTTTGTTAAGCAAACTATTCCAACCCAGAAAGGATTGGTCATGGAACTACAACCAAAAATAGCTCTGTAAACTAATAAGACGTAAAATGAGAGAAGTGCTCGCAAAAAACATATATGAGAGAAGTAAATGTACTTATCAAAAAGGGCAGATGCATAGGAAACAATTTAACAATAAGAACTCCTCGATTTTCTAATCCATGTGCCATTTAATATGATCAATCTATATATCTAATATTTTTTTTTTGCGAAACAAGAGCTATCATTAAACAGTAGCATTACAATCATTCTGCAGGCATTCAACTAGAAACCTAGGAACAAAGTTGATCCATAAACATCTCCTTCTAATCGAAGAAGCCTGCTTAGCACAAAGATGTGCCCCTTCATTAGCTCCACGCCCAATAAAGTTCAGTTGGAAAAATTCCAAGTTGCTACTGAGCTCTTCAATCTCTTGGAGAATCGGTGCAATTTCTGATCTTCCCTGCTCTCGACTCCTCCAGAGGTTGACTACCTCTCTCGCATCAGTTTCTATTGTGATGTTGCCGAGGCCTAGATCGCAAGCCAGTTTAGTTCCATCCCTAACAGCAAAAGCTTCCATAATCAAAGCATTTTCAGCTTGCCCATACCATAAAGCTTGGCCTCTGATCAAGGATCCAGAATGGTCACGTAGGACTAGACCCGTAGCTCCCTCATTCGAGTTCACCTGGAAG
Source organism: Triticum urartu (assembly GCF_003073215.2). Lineage (NCBI taxonomy): Eukaryota > Viridiplantae > Streptophyta > Magnoliopsida > Poales > Poaceae > Triticum > Triticum urartu. The sequence goes on along the minus strand of NW_024115208.1, from coordinate 3,181 downwards.
CTAGCATCCACATTCATCTTCAGACTCCTTTCTGGCGGCCCCTGCCACTTGACTTGCACCTTTGGGCCACACACTTTATTCTTGTCAGCATCAACACAGAGATCCATAGCAATATCTGTTGTCCACTTAACAGATTGAGGCACCATTCTAACTTGCTCCTCATGGTGCCTAGCATTCCTCTCCGCCCACACAGCCCATCCTCCACAAAAAACAACAGCTGCATCATCTAAAGAAATCATCTCACTGTCAATAAGGTCTATGGCCCAAGTACCCGGATGAAGGTCGGGTAGCTTGAATGAAGTAACAGCCTTCAGCTGTTGCCAGAAAAGTTTTGCCCATGTACACTCAAACAGTGCGTGCCTAATAGTCTCATCTTGCCCACATGATTGGCAAAACGAAATTTTCTCAATATGTCTATCCTTCAGAACCTGACGGCAAGGAATAAACTTCTTGATGATTCGCCACCAAAAATTACGAACCTTAGGAGGCACTCTCATCTTCCATAGCTTCTTCCAGAAAACTTGTTCAGATCCTCTTGAGCCCATCACTGGATTGATAGTAGTATTTGCTACAAGAAGCGCCCTATAAGCAGAGCGGACTGAAAAATTACCGTTCCTTTCCAAATGCCATCCCCACAAGTCTCCATCAAAGCGACCAGTTGGAATTCTCATAATAGGCTGGGCATCGACCGGAACAAAATTTGTTTCCAATACTTGTTCATCCCATTCTTCCGTAACCGGGTTCATCAATTCCTCCACAAGGTTAACATCCGATGAAGGAAGCCTTACAATTGGTTTTAAAGTTGAGTTTGAAGGTATCCAAGGATCATCCCAAATTCTCGTGCTTGCACCATCACCAATGCGTTTAATTAGGCCCAACTTTAGAGCTTCACGGCCATACAAAATCGCTCTCCAAGTATGAGAAGCATTCCTCTTATTTCCGGCTGTCAATAGATTACCTTCATGATAATATTTACCTCTCAAGACCCGAGCACACAACGAGCCGGGATTACAAATCAATCGCCACCCTTGCTTCGCTAACATAGCTTTATTGAAGAGTACGAGATCTTTGAACCCCATACCACCACAAACCTTTGGTATAGCGAGATCCTTCCATTTAACCCAATGCATTTTCCTTTTTTTTTCATCTCCCCCCCACCAGAACCGAGCCAGTACTGCAATGATCTTTTTACATAACTTCTTGGAAAGTTTGAAACAGCTCATCGAGTAAGTTGGAATAGCTTGGCATATAGACTTAATAAGCACCTCACGTCCAGCACTACTAAGAAGTTTAGGTGCCCATCCCGCCACAAGTCTCTTAATAGTAGCCAAAATATGTTGAAAATTCTCATCAGTGGACCTTCCCAGAGCTGTAGGGAGACCCAAATATTTCTCAACTAGTGCCTCAACTGTAATCTCCGTGCCTTGATGGATAGCCGCCTTCATATTGTCATCAGAATTCCCGCTAAAAAATATAGCTGACTTCTGTTTGTTAACCATTTGGCCCGATCCAATACGGTATCTTTCCAGAACTTCTTGTAATCTATTAGCACCTTCAGCTGTCGCCTGAGTGAATACCATACAGTCATCTGCAAAAAGAAGGTGAGAAATCCATGGACAGTGAATACCAACTCTCACTCCACGAGATAAATGTCCAGCTCCATACTTCTTCAACATACAAGAAAAGCCTTCTGCACATAGGAGAAAAAGGTACGGAGAAATTGGATCACCTTGCCTAATACCCTTCGAAGGTTTGAATATTTGAGAGTAATTGCCATTAACCCTAACTGGAAAAGAAACTGTTTCTACACAGGACATAACTCTATTAATCCATGCATCTGCAAAGCCAAGTTTGCTCATGATAGCTCTCAAGTATGACCATTCTACACGATCATAAGCTTTTGCCATATCAAGCTTCACCGCACAAGCCCCGGATTTTCCTTCCTCTTCAAAAAATGGATACACTCATATGCCAAGAGTACGTTGTCCGTAATCAGTCGGCCCGGAACGAAAGCGCTCTGCTCTTTAGAGATTAATCCTTGCAGTAACGGTCTCAATCTCAAGGCTAACACCTTCGAAGCTAATTTGTAAAGCACGCTACATAAAGAAATAGGCCGATATTGACTGAGATGTTGCGGGTTTTTAACCTTCGGAATGAGAACCAACACCGTGGAATTAACCATCTCAGGCATTTGACCACCTTCCAGGAAATCCCTCACTGCCTCACATACCGTGTCTTTTAAAATGTTTCAATGACGGATGTAGAAGCCAGCGGTAAATCCATCAGGGCCTGGTGATCTATCAGGATGCATCATAAAAAGAGCTTGCTCTATTTCATCGTTCGTAACCGGTGCACAAAGTCTACTGTTCATTGCATCATCCACCTTCCGATCAACCCAAGAAGTCACCAGATCTGGGTCGGTTCCATCTTGAGCAGTAAACAGTCCCTGATAATAATTGAGAACCTCTGCTTCTAGCTCAGGTTGAGAATTAGCAACTGATCCATCTTCCCTCTTCAGCGACTTAATTTTGTTAATACGTGCACGTTCCTTAGCCTTGGCCTGAAAAAAAGACGTATTACGATCTCCAGCAGCTAGCCAAAGGGCTCTTGAACGCTGTTTCTCCAAAGCTTCCTCCCTAGATAGCAACTCTGAAATTCTGGCTATGAGTTCCATCTCCTCTCTGCACGGTCCGGATAAAAGCGAATTTTGTCGAACATACCCCAGCCGAGCCCGAAGGGATTTCAACTGTCTTTTCACCGATCCAAACTCAGATTTACTCCAATTCTGTAGTCTCTGCCGCACCCCACTCAAAGCTGCACTTATCCCTTGCAGATTACTAGTATTAACGTGCCACGAATCCTCTACTACTTGTGTATACCGATCGTGTCAAGTCCAAGCATTCTCGAATCGAAAAGGTCTACCTTCCCTTCCTTCCTCCATCCATTCAGACTTCCTGACAGAGATGAGGAGAGCACAGTGGTCAGATTCGGCACACTGGACATGGTTAACCACTGTATTATCAAAACACTCCGCAAATCTATCATCCCCCAAAGCTCGGTCAAGCCGGACCTTGATGTTGCTATCCCCTTGTTGTCTATTGTCCCAAGTGTAAGGTAGGCCAAAGTAGCCCAAGTCCTCAAAACGGCAATATTCAATGGTATCCCTAAAAACCTCCATCTT
>NW_024115207.1:0-7123 GCF_003073215.2 Triticum urartu | reverse complement strand
CCCTGCGTGCCCGGGCACGTGGAGCGTCGGTCTTCGTCCAGCCACCGGCTCCCCTGGACTTCTTGGACCCATGCCGCCGGCGCACGTCTACACCGCCACTCCTACTCCGCCTCCCAGCATGACAGGACCGCCGCCGCCCTACAACACCATGCTGGCCTCCTACGGCAACATGTAGGCCCCGTACACATACTACCCGTCAGTTCTCCCCTACGTCAACATGCAAGCTCCTGGCCCCTCTACTCCTCCCCAACAGCCGGCTTGGGACCAAGCCGCCTTCATCAATGCCATGAACAATTTTACCCTCAACGACGCAGGTACGGATTGGATTTTCGATTCTGGTGCATCATTGCATATGTCTTCAAATATGAATTTATTGTCAGCTTGTTTTCCTTCTGCTTTTTCCACGATCACCATTGGCGATGGCTCCACCATCCCAGTTTCATGCACCGGTCACTCTTACATCCCTTCCTCTCATGCCAATTTTCTTCTATGCAATATTCTTGTTGTTCCTTCCATTATCAAGAATCTTATTTCAGTTCGACAATTTTGGATTGACAACAAAGTTATACTGGCCTTTGACCCTTTTGGTTTGTCTGTGAAGGATCTGACAACGGGGGAGGTCCTCGCTCGGTACAATAGCACGGGCGATCTTTATCCTCTTCATGGCGTGCCCACATCCACCCCACGTGCCATGCTCGCTTCAGTTGATCTATGGCATCGTCGTCTCGGTCACCCCAACAAAAACACTTTGACGTCTTTACTCCAAGAATTTTGTATCCCTAGTTCTAGCAGTCCTCATAATCCCTCTCTCTGTAATGCATGTCAATGCGGCAAACATGTTAGATTACCTTTTGGAACCTCTACTACCATTAGTACTTTTCCTTTTGAGTTACTTCACCGTGATTTATGGACCTCTCCAGTCCCTAGTGTTTCTGGTTATAAATATTATCTTGTGATCTTGGATGATTACTCTCACTATACTTGGACTTTTCCTCTTGGTGCTAAATCTGAAGTGCATGCAGTCTTTCTTAACTTTCAACAATATGTAATCACACACTTTGGCTTGCCAATTCAATTTATTCAATGTGATAATGGTCGTGAATTTGACAACATCCAAAACCGCAACTTCTTTCTTCCTCAAGGCATTTTTATTCGTTTTTCATGCTCTTATACATCTTCTCAAAACGGTAAAGCTGAACGCTCTCTTCGCTCTATTAATGATGTTCTTCGCACCTTGCTTTTACAAGATTCTCTTCCTTCCCGTTTTTGGGTTGAAGCCCTTCGCACCGCCACACTACTTCTAAATATTCGACCAACTAAAACTTGCCCTCTTTATTCACCTTTCCAATCTCTTTTTCTCTCGCACCCTGACTATTCTTTTTTGCGTGTATTTGGATGTCTATGCTTTCCAACGTCGCCTCTACCGCCTCCAACAAACTAGAACCACGCTCATTACCTTGCATTCACCTTGGCCTTTCTGATGATCACAAAGGATATCGTTGCTTCGATCCATCTTCTGGTCATATCATTATCTCTCGTCATGTCACATTCGATGAAAATACTTTTCCCTTTTCTGTCACTACAACCACAACACCAACTCCACCACTATCCGCCACTATTAAAACCTCTTCCCTAGTTCATCCTTCGGTCATATCTGCCGCCATGGAATCTTGCTCCGCTTCTCAGCCGGAGTCGCCTACCATCAGCCACCCTCCTGCCCCGTCTGCCAACTCTTCCGCGACTACAACATCTACCCCAGCCGTCTTCCCCTCATCACATCCTACCACGGCAACAGCCTCCACACCCACCACCTCTGATTCTTCTACCTCACCATCTCCTCCATCCGAACACCCACTCCCACCCAATGCTGTTCTCATACCACCACCGACCAATGATCATGTCATGTGCACCCGTGGCAAACGAGGATTTCTTCTCCCCACAAAACGTCTCAATCTTACCGCCACCCCAACCATCTCTCCTATTTCTACCAGTTACAAGCGAGCTCTCCTTGATCCTCTCTGGCTTTCCGCTATGCGCGATGAATTTGAAGCTCTTCAACAAAATAATACATGGACTCTTGTTCCCAAACCTCCTGGTGTTAACATTGTTTCTGGAAAATGGGTTTTTCGTCATAAATTTCATTCTGATGGCACTCTTGCTCGTTACAAAGCTCGTTGGGTGTGTCGTGGTTTCTCCCAGCAGCATGGCATTGACTTTGATGAGACTTTTTCTCCCGTTGTTAAACCTAGCACTATTCGTGTTGTTCTTAGTCTTGTTGTTTCTTCTTCTTGGCCTATCCATCAACTTGATGTTAAAAACGCTTTTCTTCATGGCACTCTCAATGAAACTGTTTATTGTCAGCAACCCTCTGATTTTGAGCATCCCTCCTCTCCAAATTTTGTTTGTCTCCTCAACAAATCTCTTTACAACCTTAAACAAGCTCCTTGTGCATGGTTTCAACGCTTTACTACCTTTATTCAAACCATAGGCTTTATTCCCTCCAAATCTGATTCTTCTCTTTTTGTTTATCAGTCTCCTACTCACACTGCCTACCTCTTGCTTTATGTTGATGATATCATTCTCACAGCTAGTTCTGACTCTTTTCTTCAACATATCATCTCTTCTCTCAATCGTGAGTTCTCCATGACTGATCTTGGTCCTCTTCATCATTTTCTAGGTATTACTGTTTCTCGCGCAAAATCTTCACTTTCTTTCTCAACGATCATACATTTTAGACTTGCTTTCTCGTTCTGGTATGTCTGATTGTCAACCCTCTCGTACTCCGGCCGACATTGGTGCTAAACTGTCGGCTGATGGTGATCCTCTTTCTGATCCCACTTTATATCGTAGCATCACTGGCGCTCTTCAATATGCCACTCTCACTCGTCCTGACATATCTTCAGCAAGCCTGTCTCTTTATGCATGACCCTCGTGCTCCTCATCTGGCTCATGTCCGACGCATTCTCCGCTATTTAAAAGGCACTCTTGATCACGGTCTTCTTCTTAATTCTTCTTGTCCTACAAGCTTGACAGTTTATTCTGATGCAGACTAGGCAGGTTGTCCAGATACTCGACGATCTACATCCGGATTTTGTGTTTATTTGGGTGATAATCTTGTTTCTTGGTGTTTTAAAAGGCAGGTAACAGTTTACAGGTCTTCTGCTGAGGCTAAGTATCGGGCGGTTGCTCATGCTGTGGCCGAGGCGGTATGGCTACGGCAGCTTCTCGTTGAACTTCATCGTCCACTTCCGCGTGCTACCATTGTTTACTGTGATAATATCTCTGCAGTCTACATGGCTTCCAATCCAGTTCAACATCGTCGCACCAAGCACATTGAGATTGATATTCACTTTGTTCGCGAAAAGGTGCGAGGTTCGCGTTCTTCATGTTCCTACAAGTGCCCAATTTGCTGATATTTCTACCAAAGGACTTCCGACTGCATCGTTCACCGACACACGCTCCAGTCTCAACATCGTTTAACCTGACGTTGAGACTGCGGGGGGATATTAGAGTATAAGGCTATTCGTATTGTAATCTATCTCTATTAGTCTAGTCTTGGAGCCCAAGCTTTGTAATCTATATAAACAGCCCTTGAGGCCCCAATCAATACAACAATTATTCTCCAATATCTCAAACTATCACATTCCACTCACCTGCCACTGTGAATCTCAATCTTCTGACGCAAGCATCACGTAAAGCATGGCGTTCGCTTGAATAAGCAGCAGTTGAGCACCCACTAAATAAAACCAACAAAACATGGGTCGTTTAGTCCCCGTTTTAGGTGCCTTCTTCCACACAACACAACACCGCAACCACCAGCCACCCACCAGCCAGCCAAGGACTGATCCAATCCCCATTGCCACGAGCACTCCTCTCCGTCATGGCAACATGCTTCGCAATGCTGCACCATGCAACGACCCCGGCGGCCGCAACCGTGGCGACCTGCGCGCCCAAGGCGTACCAGGAAGAACGTCAATACGTCGGGTACCCACTCTGGCCCGGACATGGAAAATTATATCACTCTCACCCAGTTGAAGAAAATATGGAAGTATGCACCTACCCAGGAGTTCACGGCATGTGAGACTGAGACCGTTCACTTTCCTTGGATTAGTTGCACATATCTGAAAAGTCCTCTCGGGAGTGAGCATTTTCCGAGGGAATTGGTAGCTTGATCTGCAGCCACTCATAATTTTGTGCCAGGTCTTCCCTTGCCCCGTCAATTGGTGTAGTCAGGGAATTCGTTGGCAGTGGACGTACACAGGACCACTGCCAAGGACTCCATTGCCCCATATACGTACTACCGTTCAACGTTCATTCTTAGCCACAGTATCATCTCTTACTTGTATCTCCCTACCATCCATGCTCATCTATTCACTTTGCCCTTTTGCTTGTTGTTGCAACATAATTCATGTCTTATTCTCCGATGCCTCCAGGCTGCTGGTTCTTAGTCTTCGTCTGGGTTTGGTGGCTGCCACTGATGCTTGCTGGGGCTGAGTAGCAGCAAAGGGATGGCTGCTTGGGCTCGGCCAAGAGGTGCGGCAACATGACAATCTCCGACCCATTCTGGCGCAGGGATACCGAGATGGAACCAGCTTGTGGTTTCTCAGATTTCGAGGTCACTTGCTATAACAACACTCCAGTTCTGCGAAGCTTTATGACCTCTGGCTACGGCTTTGCAATGATGAGTATAAATTACGAGCAACGCAGCATGCATGTCGTTGATGTGGGAAAGCTGGAATTGTTGTCCAACAACTGCCTGCCGATCTGGAACACATCCGCCAAACTCGGCGTCCATTTCAGGATCGCCTCCGACTACCTGAACCTCATCTTGTACAGGTGCACACAGGCCGCAGCGGCGACTGTGATACATCGGGACAGAGAGCTGGTGCAGACGAGGATGAGGTGTGGGAACAAAAGCGAGGTGTTTGTTCGTGCAGGAGGCCGTTACAACGAGATGAGCAGCTACGACAGCTACGAGGGTTGTGACGCTGCTGTGATGCCGGTGCTGGGCTCGTCGGGCAAGGCAAACGCGGGCGACTACGAGCAGCTCATCGTCAATGGCTTCCTCCTGACATGGAAGAGCCCTCTTTCTACACCTGCACATGCACGTAAGTTCACCCGTCAAATTACCTTTTAATTAAGTTTGTAGCTAATCTAGGACGAGTAGTGCCTAGTTTGCTTGCATTTCCCTAATTGAACCAAGCAATCAAACATGTTACTCAATTATCATGGTTGAGCTTTTTTACGGTACCTTGGTGCTCCAAAAACATATATATAGGAGTACGAAATGGATCTGACCATCTATACACAAGGGCAACTTAGTCATTTCTGGATCTTACGGCCCTGGCCGCCATCCCCAGCCTGGTGGCTATACGTCCCCACTCCCCAGCCGTCGCCATGGCCGGTGTGGCATCTCCTATCAAGTCGTTGTCCACCAACACGATTGCCTCTTGTCTTAGTGACGTTTTCCATGGCACATAGCCCGCGGCCGCTTGCTCGTGATCTAACGACATTATCTGACGTTCCCATGACCCTACGCTCTCTTTACCCGTCAACTTGCCGTTGTACCAAAGGACACCGCCTCACTACCGGAAAACGGGCATACGCCGACGGCCAAAGCTATGCCTACGGCTGCCGTCGGCCTAGTTCGAGATATGCCGACAGCCCAGTCCTGGCCGTCGGCGTAAACTGGCCGTCGGGTTACATGGACCTATGCCGACGGCCGCCGTCGGCACAAAACGGCCGTCGACCTAGCCGCAGACATGCCGACAGCAGCCGTCGGCATAGATAGGCCGTCGGCATAACTGTGGGCCCGGCGCCCCCGCCCGTGACTAGTGGCTAACGCCGTCAAACCTATGCCGACGGTCTGGACGGGCGACCGTCGGCATATCTCCACATGCCACGTCACCGATCCGCGGTGAAGGTATGCCGACGGCAGCCGTCGGCATATCTGCCACGTCACCGATCCGCGGCACGGCGCCCATCAGAACTCTGCCGTATCTTTGCCGTCGGCATAGCTATTTTTTTACATACTTTTCTTCCATATGTTTTAATGCTTTTTTTACATATGTTTTTTGCATATGTTTTTATGCTTTTTAAAAAATATGTGTTCATGCTTTTTTATGTATTATATGAATATGTATGTAGTTTGTAATTTTTTCCATAGATTATGAATATATATATATAGTTTGTGTATTTTTTTCGAGCACATTAATAATATGCTGTCATGTTCTTTTGAATATAGGTCCTTAAATTTTATTAAAATCAAAAACAGCTATGCGATAGAAGTTGAGTGGCGGTTGCAAACACCCGACCGCCCCGCTCTGTGGCGGCCCCCCTCCCCCCCGCCGGGGTGCCCCCCCCCCGCGGGCGGCCCCCCCGCCGGCATCTGGAGGGCGGAAACAGCCGCATCGGGTCTATACGGAGGGGACGTTGCTCTCAAGTGTTTCTATGGGATGACCTATCATAACCGGGTGGTGTTGTGGCATGTTCGAAGAGGCGGCACGCATCTCCGGGGCGTGGCCCCCCTAAAGGACGGCGCCGCCGCCGGCACCTGGAGGGGGAAAACAGACGCATCGGGTCTACACGGAGGGGATGTAGTTGTCGGTTTGGCCCGGATGTTGCTCCCAGGTGTTCCTCTGAGCTGGCCTTACACAACCGGGTGGAGAGGTCCACTGTTCAAAGCCCGTCCGTGAAAAGTCAAAGGGCTAGATCTCGTGGTCAACCGCTCCAGGGTTAGGCGGGACGGGGGCCCTGAGGGGGTAGCAATGCCACCGAGCATCGCACCGGGCCCTCATACATGCGGGGTGGTGTGGTGGCATGTCCGAAGAGGCGGCACGCGTCTCCGGGGCATGGCCCCCCCTCACGGACGGCGCCACCGCCGGCACCTGGAGCGGGGCAACGGACGCGTCGGGTCTACACGGAGGGGATGTAGTTGTCGGTTTGGCCCGGATGTTGCTCCAAAGTGTTCCTATGGGCTGCCCTAACACAACCGAGCGGGGAGGTCCGCTGGTCAAAGCCCGTCCGTGCAAAGTCAAAGGGCTAGATCTCGTGGTCAAATGCTATAAGGTTAGGCGGGACGGGGGCCCTGGGGGGGGTAGCAATGCCACCGAGCATCGCACCG
>NW_024115206.1:0-11140 GCF_003073215.2 Triticum urartu | reverse complement strand
GAGGTGGTCTTGGTGGTGGTGGTTTTGGCGGAGGTGGTCTTGGTGGTGGTTTTGGCGGAGGTGGTCTTGCTTGATGTCGATGATGATTCCGTGCATGTGGCCGTCGTGCCATGCCTTTCATGTTGCTACTTTTATGATGTTTCATGTCTTGCACTACTTTTATGTTCATGAACTTCCGCCGGTGATGATCTTTAGATGATGATGATGAACTTGACTATGTTTAGATGATGATGATGAACTTGAGTATGTTTAGATGATGAACTGTCATATTTCTGCATAATTCCATATTATTCTGCTTTGAAATGCTGTCAAATGAATTGAAAAAGAGAAAACAGGGAAAATAAAAAAAATAAAAAAACTATGCCTACGGCAAAGCCGTCAGCATATATAAGCCGAGGAGTTACCAGGGCTTGCCACGTGGCAGATCTATGCCTACGGCTTTGCCGTAGGCATAGCCCTGATAACGAGGGTTGTTTGACGGTTTTGCCCCTGTGACCAAGGTTACTCCGTGACCTTTTGAGTAGGTACGCCCACAAACTAATTCTGGAGTGGCCAGTTGACCGGTCTAAATGGACAGCTTATATTAAATTTTTTTTGGGGTACTGTAAAAGGGCTCTCAAGGTTTGAGTTACTGTCATGCCACGGTACTTGAAATACCAATTCTTAGAAGTAAAATGTTGAGAGTGAAATATACGACATGAATTAACATACCATGGTGTTGATGTCTGCAGATCAGACTCAGCCCATGGGTCCATCTTTAGTCCATATAGTTGGCAATCACATCGCATCGCACCATCTCATTAGTCAAGACTTGTCCCTTGGGATCTGCTGAACTATTTATTTTGTTTTGAAAAATCATCATCCACGCAATTCCAACGTTAGCCTGTATCCCACCTCCATCTATTTGTCTTTTGATGAAAGTTCATCAGAGCGCAATTGATCGCCAGATCTGTCTCCAGCCGTTTCGATGTCCCCAACTAGCCTGTTGTTGTTGTTGTTGTTGTTGTTGTTCCAAATTTGCTTCTAAACTCATAATCCTGTTAAACTTGAAAAATAGACAACACCCGGCTGGTTGAGAACCTCATGTACATCTAATGCACCCAAAACGAGCAGTGCCCCACTAGGTTCAAAAAGTATATGGGATTATACAGACAGTGACAACGCTCGATGCCTCCAGTTTCTTGCTCTAAACATAACAGTGTATTTTATGATGGAAATACGTTCACGATAAGACTGTGGAACACTGCACCAACTAGATATGGATCAAGACATTTGGATGTTGATTCTTTCAAGCGGATATGGAGACATAAATGCGTATAGAGAACCAGTCAAACTCGTTGCCTGACAAATCAGTCAAAGTAGTTGGCTAACACCATCCATAATATCTTCTGCCTTATCTTCATGCTTCAATATTGTTCGTTGCAATTTGAGCCATACGTCCACCAGCCACCCACTTCCACGGATCGACTGATCCAACGGCACGATGGATCGCCCGTTGCTACATGCCCTCCTCTCCGTCCTAGCAACAACGTGCTTCGTGCTGCTGCACCACACAACAACGCCAGCGTCTGAAAGGCATGCACCCACTTGATCTGCAGCCACACATAATTTTGTTCTAGGTCTTCCCTTTGCCCCGTCAATTGGGATACTCGAGTAGTTTTCATGTTAAACGGAAGATGACTGCAAAAGGACTCCATTGCCCCATTCATATATCATTCACTCTTAGCCGCATTATTTCTCTCTCGTATCTCCCCACAGCCCATGCATGATCATCGATCCAGTTTGCAACCCTTCTCTTTGTTGTTGACACAAATTTCAATGCTCATCGTTCGATGGCTAAGGCCTGCTGGTTCTTGGTCTTTGTGGGGGTGTGGTGGCTGCCACTGATACTGCTCGTGGTGGCCGAGGACCAGCAGGGTGGAGACTGCTCGGACGAGAAGTGCGGCAACGTCAGCATCTCCAGTCCGTTCTGGCTCACCGACAGACAGACTGGAAGATCATGCAGTGCTTTTCCCTACCAGGACTTCGATGTCGCTTGTACTAACAACAATTATCCATCTCTACGGAGCTCCCTACCTTTGAACATGGGCTTCAAAATCCTCAACATCTCTTACGAGCAACGCAGCTTGTATGCAGTCGATCTGGGCAAGCTGAACGTGTTGCAAGCCACCGACAAGTGCCATGCGGTGTTCTATAACACCTCAGTCAAATTGAACCAGCCGTTCAGGATCACCCCCGTCAACCTGAACCTCATCCTGTACAACTGCACCGAGGAGGACGGAGCAGCGGCCGCGGCACGTTGGAACATAGAGCTGGTGAAGATGAACGTGAGCTGCATGAACAAGTGGGAGGTGCTTGTCCGCACGGGAGTACATCATGACGCGACCGGGAACTATGCTAGCTACGCTCTGGAGGGCTGTGCCGCCGTCGTGGTGCCGGTGTCGGGCTCGTCGGCGAGGGCTAATGCGAGCGTCTATGAGCAGCTCTTCAACGATGGGTTCCTGTTGGCATGGGATCCCCCGCTTCATCCCTCTATACTTCCACGTAAGTTCACTTGCTAAATCATCTTTTAATTAGTTCGTAGGTGAGCTAGGGCGCCCAGTGCCTAATTTGCTTGGATTTCCCTTATCTAGCAAGGAATCAATTAAATTGTAATATGCTTGTTTTTGTTAGATATTTTACGGATCACCCCTTCTCTTTGCTTTGAAGTGGTTAACTATGCTCAACCACGATTAATTACTGGAACTCATGATTTGCATTACTTTAACAACTTATTATGTCAAGAAAGCTGAAATGCCGATTCTTAAAAGTGAAATGCTGAGAGAGAAATTTCGTACCATGACACTGCTGCGTGCAGAGCACACAATCCTTGGGCCGTCCGTATCGCTACTGTCTGTAGAGCTGCAGAGCAGACTTAGTCCTTGGGTCCATCTTTAGTCCACGGTTGGCCGTCACATCGCATAACACCATCTCATTAGTCAAGGCTTGTCCCATGGGTTCTCCAGACCTAATTATTTTCTTTTGAAAAATCATCCCTCAGCCAGTCAATTCCTTCGGACTCTGGCTGTCCCCCACCTCCATCTATTTGTCATTGCATATATATTGACCACCCAATTCATCACCAGATCTCCAACCTTTCCAGATGTACCCAACCAGCTTGTTGTTGCTCCTGTGGGTATGTTTCGCTTGCATCGCAGACATTAGACCAGGCGTGCAGGCACAAGCAGCCTGCCAACCGGAGCGATGCGGCAACCTGACCGTCTCTTCCCCATTTGGCATCGCCTTGGGATCGGAGGAGAACAGGTGCGCCCAACTTGGGTTCCAGGTCCACTGCTTCGACGGTGTCCCATACCTTGGGTACTACGAGGCTGGGTTCCGGCTCCAGATCCTCGACATCTTCTACAACAACGGTTCCCTGCTCGTCTTCGACGTTCACAAGCTCGGTGACTTCAATCTCTCCGGGGAGAAAGGCTGCCATGTCCCCAAGGCCAACGTGGCCACCAAAATCGGGCCTCCGTTCTCGATAAGCCCCCGGAACCAGAAACTCGTCTTCTACAATTGCACCCGGGCGCCGGCGGCCCAAGCGGGGCTGGTGGACACGGTGTGCCGGAACAACACGTTTGTCCGCACGGGAGGGCGCTATAATGCGTCGGGCGTGATAGACGGCAGCTACGCTTTGGAGGGATGCAACGCTACCGCCGTGCCGGTGCTGGGGGCATCTGGAGAGGCGAACCCCAGCGACTACGAGGAGCTCATCAGTGATGGCTTCCTCCTGACATGGCAGCCGCCAAATTACCACAGTGGTAAGCTTACTCGTCCTTGTCTGTCGTCAAATACATTTTAGTGAAGCAACTAGGCGCCAGGCACTAGAAAAGTGCCCAGGATTAGACGCTTGGACGCAACAGTTCAGCCCACTTAGATGATCGAAATCGCCTGCCTTTGGCGTCTGAGTCCCATATTTCAAACAACCTGGAGCATAGTTGAAGATTTGATTAGAAATGAGAATACGTTTAAGATGACTAGCTAGTGAGATATGGATTCCTAAAAAAAAACAAGTGAGAGATGCCAGACCTGTCACCGTCAGGCATTGTTAGTGGCAAAATGGCACCGTCGACCTATGCAGTGGTCCTTCCAATCTGCCACTACACACAAGAAAATATTTGACCAATCAAGATTTTGAAGTCATCAGAAAGTAAAGACAACGATACTTTGACAGTGGATGAGTGCAGGAATAGTTAGGCCAAGTGAGACCTTCTTGCCTCTCATCTAGTTTGCCCACTGTTATGTAATACTCCGCTACTGCCATGTGCAAGAGCAAGAAGATGGATCCATTCCACTTCTCTGCAGCTGCCATGTTCTACTCAGCCAGGCTTCTGCTTACCCTCCTCTCTGGCACCGCCACTAGCACCCAAAACAGCACGACAGCATCGAGTATCTATAGTGGTAGTGGGTATGGAGAAGTAAATGCGTCGACAGAACCAGTCAAGCTTGTTGGCTAAAACCACTTATACTATGTTCAAATCAGACTTGTTCTCCCTTATCATCGCCCTTCAAAATTATATCTTCAGTCGACAGAACCAGTCAAACTTGTTGGCTAGCACCACTTGTACTATGTTCAAATCAGAGTTGTTCTCCCTTATCATCGCCCTTCAATCAATATTACATCTTCAAATCAGACTGTTGGCATGTATTCAACCTCACTGTTTTCCCTTCTTTGGTCCTTCGTTCAGCATCTCACCTCCATTTATTTATCTTGGTATCATCCACGCAATTTCTCCCTCTTCATATCCCCTCCTCCTACCATGAGTTATGCCAGTTCAGGATTGGTTCACATCTACGCGAAAAACTTATCCTCCTCGCGCCATAGACCATTGTCTCACTGAAATCATTGACCAAAATTCTCCTCGTGTGTTCCCACGTGTCGGGCCATGCTGTTCTTCTTCCTCGTCATCGTCTCCGGAATGCTGGCACCGATGCTCGCGGCGACGGCAGACAGTGGATGCTCGCCGGAGCCATGCGGCAACTTGACCATCTCCTCCCCGTTTGGGATCGTCTCACGTCCTGAGGAGAACAGGTGCGCACACTTCAGTTTCCAGGTCCACTGCAGCACCGACGGCGTCCCATACCTCGGGTACAACGACCGTGGGTATAGCCTCCAGATCCTCGTAATCTTCTACGGCAACCACTCCCTGCGTGTCTCTGATATCAACAAGCTCAGAGATCTCGATTGTTCAAGCCACAAAGGCTGCCATGTCCCGAGGGCCAACACAGTCACCAAGATCGGGCCTCCATTCTCCATGAGCACCCTCAACCGGAACCTCATCTTCTACAACTGCACCATGGCACCGGTACCGGCGACGGCGGGGCTGGTGGAGACGGCGTGCCGGAATAACACGTTTGTCCGTGTGGGAGGGCAGTACAATGAGACAAGCGGGGTTGACGGCAGCTACGCTTTGGACCGCTGCAGCACCACAGCCATGACGGTGATGAGCTTGTCGGGCGAGGCGCATGCAAGCAACTACGAGCGGCTCATCGGAGATGGCTTCCTCCTGACATGGGATCAGCCCCCTCTCCCGACATTTATTAGAGGTAAGCTCACTGATCCGTCGTGAAATACTTCTCTAGGCAGTTGCTCTCTATAAAGAAATATAAGAGCGTTTAGATCACTCTTACGGAGGGAGTACTAGCTAGGTGCCTAGGATCAATGCTTCGGCGCAGCAATTTTATTCACTAAGATGATCAAAATCGTCTGCCATAGGGTGCAAACCATCACTTTTAAACAAGCTGGAGCATAGTTGAAAACAAGCTGGACTGATAAAAGAATTTGTCAAAAAAAAAGTGTAGATGTGACACCTGCAACAGTCGGTCAATGCCGGTGGAAAATGACAACGATACTTTGACCAAAATGATCACTCAAGATTTTGTATAGTCATCCCAAAGTTCATAACTAAAGGATAACGATACTTTGGATTTTTTTTCAAAACTGTGATGATTTTTATAGCAAATTCGGAATCTATACGTCCTCACACAAGAAAATCAAAACTAGCACCCCGTCGGCCTCCAGTTGGCCGAAGAGGGGCTCTTCGGCCTGCGGTTGACCGAAGTGGGCTCTTCAGCCTCCCGTTGGCGGAAGAGTACCCCAACTGGACTGAAGAGTACTCTTTGGTCTACCGTTGGCCGAAGAGTGCTCTTTGGTCATCCGTAGGCCGAAGAGTACTCTTTAGAGCCCAAGGCCTAGCATAGACAAAAGAGCGCAGCCATGCAGCTTCGGCCTCCTGTTAATGCAAAAAGTTGGGGCCCGAGGACTCTTCGGCCTACGGTTGACCAAAGAGTGCTCTTCGGCCTACGGTAGACCAAAGAGTCCTTTTCAACTCAGTGGGGGCACTCTTCGGCCAACGGGAGGCTGAAGAGCCCACTTCGGTCAACCGCAGGCCGAAGAGCCCCTCTTCGGCCAACTGGAGGCCGACGGGGTGCTACTTTTGATTTTGGTGCGTGAGAACGTATAGATTCTGAATTTGCTATAAAAATCATCACAGTTTTGAAAAAAAATCCCGTGGACTGGTCACTAACTCCCTGGTCAATAACTAAGCCGCGTAAACAAGTCTTCCAACTCCGTGTTACCTTCCAGTCCCCTACTACTACTAGAGTGCAAGAGCAAGAAGATGGATCCATTTCACGTCCATGCTGATGCAACTGCCATGAATCGGCTCAGCCATGCTTCTGCTCGCCCTCAGCCTCCTTTCTAGCACGACCACTAGTGCCAAAAATCTGTCGTCCTGCAAGCCGGCCGTGTGCCCCTTCTGGCTCAACGGCACACACCCGCCAGAGTGCGGCTACAGCGCTTTTCAGGTCAGGTGCGTAGATGGCAGGGCGTACCTCCAGCCGTACCAGATCTTCGACATCTCCTACGAAGACAACTCATTCCGGGTCATCAAGCCCGACATCTCCTACGGCGGCATTTGTGACAGCGAGCTCAACATTAATGCCTCCTCCGACCTCGGCCTCACGCCCTTCCGCATTAGTGCGACCAACCAGGAGCTATTCTTCCTCAACAACTGCACCGAGCTCCGGTCACAGCCGCCACCACCTGCGTGGGCGCCTGTCAACTGCTCGGATGGATTCACCTTGCCGACGTCCAACTCGTTCACATGGCTTGCCGGAGCGTACAAGCCCAACGACCATTGGAGTCCGGTGCCAGGGGGCTGCAGGGTGTCCATGATGCCGGTGCTGGGGTACGAGGGCGCGTCCGGGGCGGACTACGGGCGGCTGATGCAGAGCGGGTTTCTTCTGGAGTACATGGTGGGTGACTGCAAGGCGTGCGAGGAGAGCGGAGGGCTTTGCCTGATTAATACCACCTACGATATCTTCGAGTGCCACCTGCAAAGGCCGCGTGTCTCCGTCCAACATTTGCGGTGAGCTTCACACGTATAATAGCGACAGTGAGTTTGAACATTTGCGGTTTAGTTCAGTTTTGGCAAGATTAGTAAGTTCTTTTTTTTATCTGAAAATAAGTAACTTCTGGTATAGAGGAGATTTACAGGAGAAGTGAACACATCATGCATCTATGCCTGCTAATTACTACACTTCGTATACTAAAATGTAGTAATAACTAGTGCGATCGGTCCAGTTCTGTACCCTAAGTACTCTTCCGTTTTGGTGCACTGTGGATCATGCTGGTACCGCGTTCATTGCAATGTCATTGAAACACATCTCATAATTCACAGTCTATGCAATCTCTTATATTGGCTATCAAATCTACACAGGCCTATAATTAAAGTATATTTTTTGTTAAACCTGTATTTGAGCGACATAGTTGCTAAGTCAAAAGAAAGCCCATGTTCTTTTCTTCACTATCTTGCAATGATTTTTTTTTTGTATACTTCATCAGCAGAATATTGGATATTCATATACGATGCTTATCTCTTTCTTTTGGAAAAGTAACCAATGTAGTACTATTAGGTGACATTGTTTCTCTAATTGTTACATTATATTCCAGGTCGCGAGAGGAGAGGGAAGAAGATTATGGTAATAGGTAGGTAATTTTTTTTTTGCATTTTTTCATATATAACAATTTGAATATAAGTAGTTCACTAATAGTGATTCTTTATGATAAAATAAGAACTTAAACATTTAGAAAAAATTATCATGTCTGTAATCACTGAAAATTGATTCTAAAAGAAAAAACTGAAGAGAAGGTTGTGACTATACTCAGGCACACTGCACCCCCCTATTTGTTGGTTTTTGATCCGTGCATGAACTTTATATTTTTTTTTGTTTCCCTCAAATGAAGCAGCACATTAATTTCAAAGTTTGCAGGTCAACAAAATACTAAAACTACAATGTGTGGAAAAAAACTTTTCGACTTTTTCTTACATCATATATACTACAAATAATATTTCTTAACCGAAAAATCTGATTTCGTATATTTTTTCCGGACCAATAGACTATGAAACTTTTTTCACACATTGTAGTTCCGAATTTTGTTGATCTGCAAAGTCTGAAGTCCATATGTTTTTTCATTTGAGAGAAACTTCCATGTAGTAAGTTAGTTGAGTAGCACACATCAAAGCAGTATTGAAAAGCTCAGATAAGGGGTGCAGTGCGGCTATGTTTAGAAAAAAAACAGTCTCCAATCTGAAACAATCAATCTAAGTTTGTGATTAATAACAAGACTGGTCAATTTTTGACAATTAGGGGCTGTTTGGTTTCTAGCCACATCTTGCCACACTTTGCCACACCCCACCTTAGGCAAATTTGATCAAGTTAGGTGGGTGTTTGGTTCGAGCCACACCTAAGGCAAGAAATTTTTTTATGAGAAGTGAACCCCACGTGTCATACGCATAAAAAGTGTCGCAAGATTCCCTTAGGCAAGCCAAAGTGTGGCTAACAATTTGAGCAACTCAAGTTAGGCAAGTGTGGCAAAAATAATGTTGCTACTTTTGCCACCATGTACTCTTGTGGAAGGAGAAATTTAAACTACTGACTGTCTGGAAATCATAGTATTATAACTTCTGTTTTACAAAAGGAAATAACATCTGCTTCCATCTCAGGTATGACATCAGCAACTGCAGCATTTCTCTTTGCATGTCTTTATGTGCTGATATGGCATAGAAAGGGGAAAAGACCATGGTTTCTCCTTTGCAAGAAGACTAGCAGCAACACTGAAAAGAATTACGAGGCAATGATAGTGTCATATGGATCCCTAGCTCCAACAAGATACACGTACTCAGAGGTATTGAAGATAACGTCTTCTCGCAACAATCAGCTTGGGAAAGGTGGTTATGGTGTGGTTTTCAAAGGAAGACTACATGATGGTCGTCTGGTGGCTGTGAAATTCTTGCATGACTGCAAAGGAAATGGGGACGAGTTTGTGAATGAGGTCATGAGCATTGGCAGGACCTCTCATGTTAATGTTGTTAGTTTATTTGGGTTTTGTTTGGAGGGATCAAAACGAGCTCTTATATATGAGTACATGCCCAACGGTTCCTTGGATCAGTACATTTATTCAGAGCACCCCAAAGAAATTTTAGGATGGGAGAGGCTTTATGCGATAGCAATCGGGATTGCTCGTGGCCTCGAATACTTGCACCATAGCTGTAATACACGTATTGTCCATTTCGATATCAAGCCCCAAAATATCCTTCTAGACAAAGATTTTAGCCCAAAGATTGCTGATTTTGGTCTAGCTAAATTGTGTCATACAAAAGAGAGCAATCTTTCAATGACTGGAGCTAGAGGAACAATTGGATTTATAGCCCCAGAAGTTCACTCTCGAACCTTCGGGGTGGTTTCAACAAAGTCGGATGTTTATAGTTACGGAATGATGCTGCTGGAGATGGTTGGAGGTAGGAGAAACGTAAAATCGATTGTTGCAAAATCCAGCGAAAAGTATTTTCCAGATTGGATTTACGATCACTTTGCACAAGATGATGGACTACAAGCATGTGAAGTGACAAGAGAAATTGAGGAGATTGCGAGAAAGATGACATTCATTGGCTTGTGGTGCATACAAGTGTTACCTATGTATCGCCCTACTATAACCAGAGTTCTAGAAATGTTTGAGAGAAGCTTAGATGATCTGGACATGCCGCCAAAGCAGAACTTCTGTGAACTACTGTAAGATATTTCTCTCATATTTTTGTTAGTTTGTTTCTTTGCAACAACCTGACCTGCATGTTTATCTCTCATTACAGTGAAAGTTCAGCTCACAATATGGATGTACAAAGTTCAAGTTCTACCAGATCTGAGGAGATCAGCCTTGTGAATTCAAAAATCCTACAACAATCGCCAACTCTTTGAGCAGATAGGCCTTGTGAATCAAGACTGTGAGAAGGTGGCTTGTACTAGAGTACATTCAGAAATTGAACAAGCGCAGTGAAATTCGGCATTGTAGTAGACCATATTCCATATATGCATGACCTAGAGTCAAGAGCATCCATGTACCAGCGTCCTAAGTTACCGACCACAGAAGGAATACAATTTATTGTGATGAGTTTTGTGTTCCAACTTCCAACTGCTAAAAGGCATCGGAGGCAGACAGCCACCAAGGCCTTCTTGCCTGTAACTACAGCCCCCAAAATTTCATAATCCGGATGCATACAATGTATATCCATCTAAGCATTGTAACATTATATGCCAATTCATAGCAAACAGATTAATCGTAAAAGCAGAACGCGTATACATACTTGGGAGCTGTTCGGGAAGCCTCCAGCTCCGCCAGATTCAAAGATCCGCAGAGTACCTATTTCCCCGCTCCGTAAATTTAAACTGCTGCTCCGGCTGCTCCGAGAGCGGAGTTACGGAGCGGGAGGGACTCCGAACAAGCCATTGGTCCTCTTCATAGATTGTATCCACTCAATCAAGCCGTGCTTCTCCGTAGTTTGTAGCCATGCTTTTCCTTGACTCGCGCAGAACCCTGCCGGCGACCACCGCCCAACTCCGCCCGCGTATTCCTCTCCCTCCGCCCTGTGGTTCCTATAAATAATGTTTATCCACTCAATCAAGCCGTGCTTCTCCGTAGTTTGTAGCCATGCTTTTCCTTGACTCGCGCAGAACCCTGCCGGCGACCACCGCCCAACTCCGCCCGCGTATTCCTCTCCCTCCGCTGGCGAGCCGAGGGGTTGCGCCGCCTCTCAGACAA